>NW_020174705.1:4139293-4250791 GCF_003031525.2 Neophocaena asiaeorientalis asiaeorientalis
CGGGGGCCGGCCGCTAGCGGCGCCGCAGCCCGGGCTCCCGGGCCGGCATGAGGACGGCCGCGGGGGGACGAGTGCGGCCCGTGGGGCTGTAGCCTACGTTGCGCCGGTGACAAAGGTGCGTGTGTTTGTCGGGACCGGGCTCTCACGTAAGCCTTGTTGTAGTTTGACACTTTTAGGGAAGTTTGGAGCAGGCAGTTGTGACAGCAGGAAGGCAGATGCTAGGCGTAGTTTCAGTACGTTAAAACTAAACCATTGAATGGGGAACTGTGAACAGCAGTTCAACACAGCGTCTGCCTGAACGTCAACATCCTAGGGAGAAAATAAAAAAAAATTAAAGGTCCCAATTCCAGTTCCAGAACCCAAACAGTTAAGTCAGGTGTTGACTTAACTTAGAACCGGACTTTTCTTGAGACACCGCCTGCTTGAAAAGGTGGCAGATCCACACGCCGTTTCCTATGGGCGTTTTGTTATACGGAGACTGGTTGTAAGCGGGTTTTTAGCGAACTGGCTTGTCCGCAGTCTGGTTTCTCTTTGGAGTTCGGTTTCCCTGAAGTACCGTCAGCTGTTTTCAGGAACTGTCATTTACTGTTAACTATTTTGTGTTTTTTTAAAGACGAGTTGATCATTTAAAGCGTATTTAAGTGTCCAGGATATGCCTTAATAAAATTCAACACACTCTCTTAGTTTAAAAATTCTTAAATTTTGAGGAAGGATACTTGAATGACCTCATAAAATACATGAATCTTAAATCAACTTCACACTGGATCTAGAGACATTTCCGTTAAGAGTCAGGAACATGGTAAAGAATATATTGTCTGATATCCTGGCAGTTCTAGCCAATGCAATAAGACATGAAACAAAAATAAAACATAATTTTTCAGAAAGGAGAAGACAAAATTCTCATTTTTGTGGATGATGGGATGGCCTGTTTTTAAAAATAAAGTTAAGGGAAAACCATTAAAATAAATAAGAGTTCCTTGAACAGACTAATTACAAAATCAGCATAAAATTCAGTTTTTCTACATTTCACCAATAATCATTTTGAATATATGATTAACAGGATATGTATGTAACAACAACAAAAATTACTATTCCTGGGAATAATCTGAGATGGAAAAGGAGGCTAGTATTTTTTGGATAACATCAGTTGAAGGTTTTTAAGAGGGATGCTTTTGTTTGTAGACTACTGTACTTTTATTTAGAATTAATGGGGACTTCCCTGGTGGTGCAGCGGTTAAGAATCTGCCTGCCAATGCAGGGCACATGGGTTCGAGCCCTGGTCCAGGAAGATCCCACATGCCACGGAGCAACTAAGCCCGTGTGCCACAACTACTGAGCCTGCACTCTAGAGCCTGTGAGCCACAACTACTGAAGCCTGTACACCGCAATTACTGAAGCCTGCACGCCTAGTCCTGTGCTCTGCAACAAAGAGAAGCCACCATAATGAGAAGCCCGTGCACCGCAATGAAGAGTAGCCCCCACTTGCTGCAACTAGAGAAAGCCTGCGCACAGCAACGAAGACCCAACGCATACAACAATAAATAAATAAATATTTAGAATGAATGGTCAACTCATTAAAATCGAGTATTTAAATGCTTAGCTTTTTTAAAGCCTTTTAAGCTTTGTCGACAAATCTTTTATTTATAAATCTAAGAATGTTTACATAAAAATAAATGTTTGATTTTTGACAAAGTTTCAAGGCAACAGTTTAATAGATTAAATTCCCGTAAACAATGAGCTCTTTTTTACGAAATTAAATTCCCTTAAATGTTTTACACAGCATTTAAAGCTTTATGTGCTTGTTCTCTCAAATACTTCAAAATTCTAAAACAGTGAACTTGTAAACCTAGAAGTTAAATCTTTCCAAGGACTTAACTCTTTTAAGTCTAATAAACGTGTAAATGTAAGTCAGGTCTTTTAAAAGCACACTTTCAAATTTAGTTATATTACCTTAAGCATTTCAAATTAAAATTGTAAGTCTAACATCATTCATTAAAATGTCTGATTCTCTTAAATGTTTGAAATGACTTAGTAACAAGCAACAGCAATTATCATGATGACTGTAAAACTTAAATGAAAATCTAAGTGTTAATATGCTGTAGGTTTGATTTACTTTATTTTCTAGTCTTATTTCTGTATTTTCGCAGGCCTGCAAAGTCACTTACACAACCAAGAGATGAATTTTTACCATCTGGGTTGATTGAAGTTACACTATCTAAAATTTGGGATGAGATAAGGTTACATTTTTAAATTACTGCCTAGTCAAGGGCAGGGACCTAGTTCCCACTTCTCAGATGACCTTTCTGCATCCCATCAGTTAACATGCAGATTCTCTTCTTACAGTGAGAGTTTACCAGCATTTATGAGTAGGGGACCTTTATGCCTTCACCTTCACCTTCACTTTGCCTGCTTTTATGAGTGGGGGGACCTTTATGAAATCCCTTTCAGCTGGGATTTATTTCCACAATTCAGAGAATCACGACTGTTGTGGGGGCCTTGAAAGTTTCTTTTAGGGGAATTTCTTTTGACATCTTAGTGCATGATGGTCTTTTGCATCACCAACCTGTTTTGCTGCCAGTTGCTTTGTTTTCTATTTCAAATTATTTTAACTCTTCATTTTTAGATATTTTACTCCCTTACCTGGTCTTATAGATCACAATTTTATGGTCATGATAGAAGAAGTGAATATTGCATGTATACAGATACACATGATGTATATGGATATATAAGATATATATAAATCTTCCTGAACTAATTCACATTTATGATTCATTTACATTCAAAATGCAGTGAGCTTTTTGGGGAAACTTATCAAAGTGATTTTAAAATTGATCTGAAATAATTAATAGGCTAGAATAGCCAAGTATTACTTTTAAAAGAATAATAAAAATGAATCTTTAAGTTGTTGAAATATACCATCGAATTTTTCAAATCAGTGCTGTACTGGTTCAGGAATCTAGATACTAGATGGATATAACAGGATGCATTTCAGAAATAGACCTTAAGATATTAAAGACATATGATATATGCCAAATCAGCAGGGAAAAGAGGAATTATTTGGTGATTGATGCTGGGGAGAAACCAGGTTAGGGCCTCACCTCTCACCTTATAGTAAATTCAACTTGGATTAAAGAGTTCAATGTGAAAAATACATCTATAAAACAAGAATGGGTAAATTCTTCTACGAGAATTATTTGGTTGGAGGAGGACATTATAGGCATAAAAGAAATGGAAGAAGCCATGAGGGAAAAGAGCCTAGTTTTAACTGCATAAAAAGCGAAAATTTCTTTCAACATACCTCACTCTATGCAAAGTTAAACAGTAAATAGCAAAGCAGGAGAAAGTATGAGAGCTATGGCAGGCATTATGTATTTATTATTTATATATCTATAACAAGTCAAAAACCCTTACAAATCAATAAAACTGCGATTTTTTTCAACCATTCCCTTAATGCTGGACACTCAGGTTGCTTCTGTCATTTTTCATATACAAACAAGGCTACAATGAATATTCTTATTTATTGGTGTGGTAGAATGTGGGTTTTAAAAGGTAGGACACAGAATTACACATAAAGCACACACACAGTATATAGTATGATTTACATGTTTATATTCTGTAAATCCTTGGAATTCTGTAGTTCACAATATACTTTGATCATTTCCAAGCAACTTTGAAGGTCTTTGGCCTGTGATAATTTGTCACTTTGCTGAGGCCCAAGTTTGGGTGGTGAGAGGCTGGTGTTCAGAAGTGAGCCTAGCCACAGTACTTCTGAGACAGTGGTCTTACTTATCCTGGGGTAGGCAGCACTTCTCTGAACTGATGAAAACTGTCATTGTGAAGAATGGCCCTACATGAAAGTAAACTGCTGGTGATAAAAATAAAGAGGTTTTAAGACAGAGGTTATTCTCAGCCAGAAGTAAAATAAAATGTATTGGATAAATTAAATGAAAACCAATTTTCTAGAGGATTCTTTGCAATTCTGAGGATTCTTTAAGGCTCTATCAGCATGGGTTCTCTAGTGTCAAGAATCTAGTGAATATGCATAGAAAAAAAAGACTGGAAGGAAGTATGCTAAACAGTGATTATCTCTGAATGATAGGATTTGGGGTGCTTTTCATATCTATATGAAATTTTTTATATTTAAAATAGTATTTAAGAAGAAAAAAGCAGCAAATGGTAATTAAGATAAATTTAACAGTGATTCTTCTTGACAGTGAAATTTTTTTTTTAAACTTAAATCTGTATAACTGAACAAGAAAAATCACCATTTTTATCATCTTGGTTTGACCTAGCTCTTCTTTTCAATGTTAACAGAAGCCATGCAGTGACACCTGTTAAGACTTGTTGGTAGCCATGTCGGAGCCCCACAGGGTCCAGTTCACCTCTCTCCCAGGTTCTTTGAATCCTGCATTTTTGAAGAAATCCCGGAAAGAGGAGGTTGGGGGAGCAGAACAGCATCAGGACTCTGAGCCGGCTGCAGCAGCTGTTCGGATCACACTTACCCTCTTTGAGCCAGATCACAAGCGCTGCCCAGAGTTCTTCTACCCAGAGCTGGTGAAGAACTTACGAGGGAAGGTGAAAGGACCTCAGCCTGCAGACAAGGTATATATACCCCAGTGACCCCAGCTCACTCTGCAGATCTAATGCTCCGGGCAGCGTGTGTGGATGGGGCTTCCAGAGGGTGGAAGCAGCACTAGAGAGGCTTTGGGCTCCCCCACAAAGCAAGCACAAGGTCTGCTGGTTTTTCCTTTGGTAGGAAGGGATAGAATTCTTTCTAGAACCATTCTCCTGATTTATGCTAGAGAAAATGTATGGCACATCCAAGGCTAATTTGAATTATGGCTAACTAATATGAATAAATAACCAGATTTTTTCATACCAAGTCTATAAATGTTACATGTAAGTGTGACCAGTCCCTGGCTTTTCCAGTGCTGGAATTTCATGCTGGACATTTCTCTTTTCCAAGGGAATCTCACTGTGCCTAATATTAGGGCAAGCCAAAGACACAGCCTGCTTATCTCTTTTGAAAAGTAATATTCTGGATAGTTTCTTTACCTGGATGGATAGAAACCTATTTTTGTGGGTTTTGTTTTTGTTGGGATTTCTTATCCCCCACTCCCCACTGGAATTGGGCAGCCTTTAGGGCTTTTGAGAACCAGTTTGATTTTTAAATAATTAATTAGTTTATTTATTTATTTATTTTTGGCTGAGCTGGGGCTTTGTTGCTGCGCATGGGCTTTCTCTAGTTGCAGCCTCTTCGTTGCGGTGCGCGGGCTTCTCATTGCGGTGGCTTCTCTTGTTGCAGAGCATGGGCTCTAGGCCTGCGGACTTCAGTAGCTGAGGCTCTCGGGCTCTAGAGTTCAGGCTCAGTAGTTGTGGCGCACGGGCTTAGTTGCTCCGCAGTATGTGGGATCTTCCTGGACCAGGGCTTGAGCCTGTGTTCCCTGCATTGGCAGACGGATTCCCAACCACTGCGCCACCAGGGAAGTCCCAGTTTGATTTCTTAAATGTTTTTTAAACGATCTGTTTATTTTCTTGGCAGACTTGTTTTACTTTTTTAGTATGGAATGTTTCAAACATGTACAGTGTAGAGAGAATAGTATAATAACTCCCATGTACCCATTACCCAGCTTCAGTTATTACTGATACTTTGGCAATTCGTTAACATTGTAAAAATTTTTTATAAACTTTTTAACTGAATTATGTACATAAGAAAAGTGCATATATGATAAACATACAGTTTGATGGATTTTCACAAACACCCATGTAATCTGCACCTGGATTACAAAATATAACATTTTCCAGGACACTAGAAACCCTCCTTCTGCCCTCCCAAAATACTGCCTCAGCCCTCAAGGGTAACAACTGTTCTCATTTCTAACAGCTGAGATCAGTTTTGCATGTTTTTGTATTTCATATAAATGGAATCATACAGTTTGAGTAGGAGCTAGGTCAAGAGCATTTATTTATAAGCACCTACTGTATACCTGTGTGCTAGGCTGGCCTCTGAGGGAAAGGTGAGTAGGGTCCTGCATTTGCAGCATTTGGATCTCTAGAGTGGCTCTCTCAGTGAAATGGGGATTAGGCTAGTACCCGGCTCACAGTGTGTCTGCGGGGTGGAGGTGGTGTGGTGTGTGTGGATGAGATCATGCAGGTGCATGATTTCTAGCAGATTGCCTCAGAGCCAGTGCTCCAGCATTCTAATCCATGGTTGTGCTGTTTGGGGTGAATGCCTTTGGTTAGGATTATCCACTTTTCTTTACTCAGATAAAAATGTGTTTCCTTGGTAAAGATCTGATTGGCTGAATGGAAGCCAATTCAGTCTGTGCCAGGGGTCAGCCTGTTGTATGAGGGCCAGTGGTCAGGATGAGAAAAAGTAATTTCAAATCCATTCATGAACTCTTTTCCAAAGTAGGAACAGGATTTTCTTCCTTGAGAGGAATAAAAAGTAGCAGGGATTGGTTAAGGTATTTATTTACGGGCTCAAACCAAATTAGTAGGTCAACTGAAATTAGAACTCCAGTGCTCTGATTTCACCTTTTTGGGGGTTCAGATGCCCTCCTCAATTGCAGAAAAATGCATAGGGCTTACACAGAGAACTTTGGATCCAATTTCAGGGGATTCACTCCTGGCCTTCAGATTCAGAACTCCTGAATTACTGCGTCTACTCTGCAGTGTTCAAAGCACAATGTAATCTGACACATTCATGTATTAGCTCACTTAGCATGTATATCTTAGAATGTGAAGGCACTGTGCTGGATGCTGAGGACTATGTAAATGTGGGAAAGTTGCTGTCCCAGCCTCACAGGAACTTTGCGCTCTTGTAGATGTTTTAGGAGAATTACACCAGCACAGGTAGCAGAAGTCACAATGTGGTAATGGTTTAAGTCTGGTACAAATACAGGCCCCGGAGGGCTTAGACAGAGAGGAGCTTACATTCCAGATGCTGTGTTAGACAGAGCTGGACCTTCATGCATTCAGGAAATAGTGGATGACTGCTGTTTGCAGGGCATTAAGGAGTATGCATTAAATCCAGCAGTGCTCCAGGTGGGTAGGTTTTCTTAAAAATTATTTGAACCACTTAGGTTACATGTGATCAGTGTAGAAAAATTAGAAGATACAGACAAGCAGTTTTAAAGACCACCCATTTATGATACATACATGTTCTGTAATGTCCCATTGTACATGTGTGTCCTAAATCGTTTAATCCTTTATGGGTAAGTGGAGTTTCAGTAGGCAGAGATGGGAGGGTGAGATGGGGGAATTTTGTTTTCAAACAAGCATCTGATCTTTAGTGTTTTTGGACTCCAAAGTCTTAAGTGTATTTGGTACAGGAGTTTTTTATTAAAATTAAGATCCTTACCATGGAAGCTTAAGGTCCAACTCTGAAAAATTTTCTCAAGAAAAATGTAAGAGTAAGTTTATGGAATATAAATAAACTTTGGAAAACCGCATGAAAGTATCTGGAGGGAGTATTGAGATTGGGAGGGAAGGGAGATTATTGATCCTTCAAGATAAGCTTCCAAGGAAAGGTAATGCCATGAACTTGGGTTGACTGTTTGTAGCTCTGAGGGAAGTGCAAGTTCATACCACTCTTCTAGCCAATAAGGCTGAATAGCTGTCAAGAGCTTGTCCTATGCTCAGTGGGTTCTTAACCTTTTTGAGCCATTGACTTCTTTGGAAGTCTGGTGAAGCCTATGGACCCCTTAGAATAATGTTTTTAAATGCATAAAATAATTTTTAGGATTACAAAGGAAATCAGTTATATTGGAACACAGTTCTACATGGGTTGAGCATCCCCTGACTAAAGTCCCTTTGCCATATTTGGAGCCCTACAGGACCTAGTGCTGCGTTTAATGGGCGATTGTAGGCATTTAGTCAAGTTCTCTTGAATCTCGTGAATGGAAATTTCACTTTCTTAAACAGCTAAGGTAAACACTTATGGGAAGGTAACATGTATTCTACCTTGTCTTTTCTGAAAAACAGTTGTTTTTATTATGCAGTTTATAGGTGTTGAGTCAGTGCAGGCACTAGGAATAGCATTGTGGGAATTTTTTTGTGACTCCTATTTTTGTGGAATGGTCTCTTTACAGAAGAAAGATCTCTCGGATCCTTTCAATGATGAAGAAAAGGAAAGGCATAAAGTGGAGGCCCTTGCCCGGAAATTTGAAGAAAAATATGTAAGATTTCTCTATTGGACAACAAAACAACCTTGTCGGATGGGAGAGGTTTTCAGACATTTCCATATTCCTTTAGTGGTTTATCATCTAATCAACACTGATTTGGAAACAAGTGTAGACCTTGGAGAGAACAGAATGACGTTATTAAACAAATGCATTAAGATAAGAAAACATACGGCAGGAGCTCGTGTGTGGAGCTAAACGGATGAATAAATAAGAAGGGGCTTTTACCCTTAGAATTTATCCTGAGAATAAACGTTTTGGTGCAAAGCATATGAAGCCATTTAGTTCTTTCTTCTGTCTTAGGCCACTCTATGCATTTACAAATCTGTCCTATTTTGTAAGGTCTTCAGGGAATGAGGTTTTGGAGTGTGTGTGTATGAGACTGTTCCAGTGCTTTATAACCTTTAGTCATTAGCTGATGGGGTTCAAGGCGACAATTAATTCTGTGTATTAAAAAAACCCTGTGACCCTAGACCTAGAAATTTGTTAAAGGGGTAGATCTCATGTTATGTGTTCTTACCACAAGTACAAAAAAGCATGTGATCAATTTTAAATTTTAGGGTGGAAAGAAACGTAGAAAAGACCGAATACAGGACTTGATTGATATGGGTTATGGTTATGATGAATCTGATTCCTTCATCGATAACTCTGAGGCGGTAAGTACTTAATGAAACCTCTGAGACTACCAGAACCACTGCACCCTAGCATCTACCGACGGCGCCTGGAGGCTGGGGGTGGAGTCAGAGTGGATGTACCCTTAGCTCGAGGAAAGAGCTGCACTGAAGGGAGAGGAAGTGATACCTTGATCTGGGCCTTGGTTTCCTTTATGAAAATGGTGATCAGAGATGTCCAAAACACCTTCTAACTTGGACATTGGTGATTGACCAGAAACATTTCTTAGCATGCTGTCTGAAATGTGACAGAGAAACATAGTCACATCTGCTCTGTCAAGACGCGCTCTGCACCTTTGGACTGTAGTACAGAACTTGGAGCTGACCGTTTGTTTTCCCCCCTTCAGTATGATGAGCTTGTTCCTGCTTCTTTGACTACAAAGTATGGAGGATTTTACATTAACTCGGGAACGCTGCAGTTTAGACAAGCATCAGAATCTGAGGATGACTTCATTAAAGAAAAGAAGAAAAAATCTCCAAAGGTTAGAACGTTGCTCACTTTTGGATTTCAGAAGTGCTTTTTTACATGACCTTATGAGATCAGTAGGTGACTTGCCAGAATACGTGCTGGTTTAGGATGACTCAGGACATTGGCGGAAAGGCACCAGCTGTGCCGAGGTTGGCGGTTCCCTTCTCACATGTGTGCTGTGGCGAGGTGCCGTGAACCTGGAGGTCTCGGTCATTGTATCCATGCCTGTGTCCTTGCAGGCTCGGCAGGGATTCATTCATCGAGGTGGTCCCAGAGTGGGGACGAGGGCAGTGAAGGGTGTGGAGTAAGGGGAGTTTGCACCAGCTTGCTGTGTCTCTTCTGTGGACATGTAGAGGACTTCAGTTCTCAGGGCTGTCATCCCAACGAAAACAAGTCAGCCTTATGATAAATTTATTTTGAAAGCTATCTACCACTGCCTGTGTGTTTAAAATGCAAGGTAGGCCCACACATAGCTCATTTTAAACCAGAAGCTGTTCAGGCTGCAGAATGGCCTCTGTTGCCTCAGGCCCGGGTTTCCCAGAAGCCACTGTCAGTGGGAATGCTGTCCTGACCTGCGGGTCTGTGGTCCAAGGACTGAGCGGAAAGCTTTTGTTCCTGAAGGAAGTAAGACAGCTCTCAGGATGTACCCTGGGCGGAGCAAGGCCGGTGCTGTGTAGTGCACTTGCTCCCAGAGTTAGGGAGCCGTGTAACTGTGCCTTGTCTTTAATTCTCAGAAGCGGAAGTTGAAGGAAGGTGGTGAGAAGATAAAGAAGAAGAAAAAAGATGACACTTATGACAAGGAGAAGAAATCGAAAAAGTCCAAGTTTTCCAAAGCCGGGTGAGAGGCAGCAGCTTCTTTGCTAGGATGACGTCTGAACTGTTAGGGCAGGACACCTGGGAGCTGACTCGCCCTCCTCCTCACAGCTTCAGAAGAGGCAGCAGGGCCTGGCCTTCCGTTCCCCCTCGTGCCTCCCACGGTGCCATGTGGGCATAGTCTGTACTCTCACATCTCTGTGTGTCAGACATCAGAGTTCTCTCTGTCCCACTGTCAGTGTTGGCAGCTATTTCTGTCACTGTATGATTGCTGATGTTTCCTGTTCTCTTGGGCACCCCTCCTCTGCCCCAGTTCTCCTGTCTGTGTTCCCCCTTTGTCTTCTCCGGTCCTGCTTCCTTTGCCTCACTTGGTCTCACCCCAGTCGCCCTTCAAGTTGCTGCTGCTCTCTGCTGCTCCTGCTTTCTCCCTTTAAATATCTTTCTTACCCCTCCCTTTTTTGCAACCTTTTATTTCAGCCTGGCAGTGTTTTTTAAAAACCCATCGGATATGTAGCATTTTGTGATACTGTTTTGCTAACCTATATTAAATCTCAAGCTTTGGTCCCAGCAAGAAGGAGCTCCATATGCCAAGAGGAGGGAGGAGGAGTAACAGGGTGGACTTGTGACTGAGGTTCCTGGAGACCATTGCGCTGGGAGCAGGGCTGAAGCCCCTCTGTGAATTTCCCTTTTGAGGTGTACTGCAGCCTTAGTAACTGACTTCCCCCTTGCTTGCAGCTTCACAGCCCTCAATGCCAGTAAGGAGAAGAAGAAAAAGAAGTATTCTGGGGCTTTGAGCGTTAAAGAGATGCTGAAGAAATTTCAGAAGGAGAAAGAGGCTCAGAGAAAGAGGGACGAAGAGCATAAGCCCGTAGCAGTCTCATCAGTGGAAGCTCAGGGCCTGCGGGAATTGGAGGGCGCCTCTGACCCTTTGCTCTCGCTCTTCGGCTCCACTTCTGACAACGACTTGCTGCAGGCCGCCACAGCCATGGACTCGCTGACTGATTTGGACTTGGAGCAGCTGCTCAGTGAGTCTCCAGAAGGAAGCCCCTTCCGCGATATGGATGATGAAAGCGATTCCCTTGGGGTGGGACTGGACCAGGAATTCAGGCAGCCCTCTTCCCTTCCCGAAGGCCTGCCTGCGCCCCTGGAGAAGCGCGTTAAGGAGCTGGCTCAGGTATGGTGACATGGAATGGCCGGGCTCTCCTGGAAGTAGTTTGGGCAGTTGATGCTGGTCCCGAACCACTCAAAGCTCGTGGCCTAGAGCAACCCTTAGTCAGTGGGCAGTTCCAGTGTCAGCTCTTCCAAGCTTTCTTCTCATCCCAAGTGAGGGAACAGTGGACTCTCTGCCTGTCAGGCATCATTTCTCAGCCTTTCGTGGTTCCTTTACTCCTGGAGAATTTACTGTCTTCTGGAGAGATTTTCTCTTTTCCTACTTTCTGCCTGTCAAGAGTATCTTTCCTTTTGTATGATAGACACTAATGTTGGCAGCAGGCAGCTGAGGCAGAGATCCATCTTTTTAGTAATCTTCTGAAGGTTTTGAAAATTCACAGAAGTTTGCCGTCCTATGTTAGACATGGGGCAATGCTTAGTTGCCACTGGGTTTAATTGCTCCTTGGACTTGCACGTCACCTGTGTTAGGTAGTGATTACAGGAATTCTAAATTGTGCTAAATAAGGAGCTGAACCATAAATGCTGTCCATGCCCCATGTTAAAAACAATAACAGTCTTCAGAAAATAGCAGACACTGCTCCTGTTTTCCTCCTGGTGATTGGGAATTGATCCCTAGAGCACTAAGGACTGACAATTCGGTGATACATGAATTCTGACTATAAACCAAGCACGGGTTGTTAGTTATGATGACTTTTAGTTAAAATACCGTTTTACCGTGGACCTCATGACTTGTGACACAACTCCAGTGGCACTTACATTCTATAGCTTAAGTTTTAAACCAGTGATTCAGCATCTCTGTTGTGTATAATATCCCTTGTGTTTTAGGGCAGGGTGAAATGTTAACCACTGCTACAAATGATTTTCTCACTTCCAAAAAACACTTGAACACAACATGTGAAATAATTCAAACGTCTTATTCAGAGCTCCAGTTCATCCTTGTAGAACATGCACAGTATTCTGTTTGAACATAACCATTTAAATGAATTATGCCATGTCAGGATTCAGAGTATATCTGAACAGGATGTTAAGGTGGAAATAGTTGAGTCTGAACTTGGCATGTTTGAGCATACTGTCCTGTGCTCTCTCTCAGAATTTATGTTAAAAAACATTACTGCTTATTCTTTTCAATCCTCTGGTTTGTAATCAAATTATTTTGTAGCTTCTGAAAGCCTTGTTGAGTGAGCTGAGTAAGATCTGTGTGGCAGTAGCCAGTCATTTTTTAGAGAAAAGTAAAAATGGCTCTTGGTTGTGTCCCTATTCCCACCAAAGACTGTGTTCTAGTCTGATAACTTAGACTCATTATTTCATTTTCTTGGGAAAGATAGACAAATCTAGTGGAAACAGTGGTTTAATGTGAAATGGCATTGGGTTGTGATTTGAGAAAACCTCGCTTTCTGGAGTCTCTTGGGGGGACAGTGAGCAAGTTGTCTTCCTTGGTGACTGCCAAGTCTCAGTTGTCTCTTGGGCACGGTGGAGACACAGGGTTCAGAATCCCATAGGTAAGGTAGGCTCGGGTCCTGGTGAGGAGGTGGTGACCAGGAGGCATTACTGGCTTGAAAATATGTTCAGATGTGAAATTGATACTTCAGTCATCACCTGCCCCTTCTCGTATAACAGCATTAAGAAATTTGGGAAATGGAGTGGTAAATGGGTATTACCCACCATCCCGCCAATCTGAAAACTATTTTCAATTTACATATCCTTTTCTAGCCTCTGTATATATGTATTTATGCAGTTGTAATTATAGTTGTGAATAATTTCCTGGTTTTTTCACTTAATAAATATTATTTATAAAGATCTCATTACTTTTAATGATTGCATGAAAAAGAAGGCTTAATTTAGAAAGTTACTTAATGCCACTCTAAAGGATCCCCAGCTGCTCTGTTCCCACCAGGGCCCTGCGCTTGGGACACTTGGAGCCTCCTGCATGTGTGCACAAGTGCTCTAGACCCAGACCCTGTTGAGAGTCTTCTGGCAGAGATTCCTCCCAGGGAAAAAACGCCTGTGTACACAAAAAATGCATATAATTTCAAAAGCCATGCATGGATATTTGGATCCTTAATAAGAGGCCCTGTCCTAGATCTTGAACTGGACATTGCATTTTAAAAATTTAAATTAAACTTGATGTATATAACTATAACATTAGTAGTGTTTATGTGTTTCTCACTTTATTTTTCACTCCCCTTCTTTTTCTTTTTTACCCTCTTCTTTTATTTTTGTAATAGTTTGTTTAGATTTTAAATCTTGGCCTTAGAGGATACATGTATCAGTTTCTACCGCTGTCTAAAAATCTACCCCGCCACCCCCAAACTTGGTGGCTTCAAACAGTGACTCATTTCTCCTGACTGTGGCCAGCGGTTCGTCTTCTGGTCCTGCCTGGATTCGCTCTCGGGGCTGTGTTCATCGGGCAAGATGGTGGCTGGCGCTGGGACAGCCAGGATGGCAGGACCTCTCTCTCCTCCCTTCTTTCATCCTGGGCTTTTTCAGGGCATGACAGTCTCAGGGCAGCATTTCAGGAGGGAGCTGTAAGGTGGAAGCTGTAAGGCCCTCATGATCTAGCCTTACAAGTGGTATGCACCACATCTCTTCTGCCACAGTGTATTGGTAAAGCAAGTCACCAACTAGGGGCCACCTCTCCATGGGGGAATGCATGTACTAGGAGGCGAGGAATCTGTGGTCCTGTTTGCAGTCCACCACTGTACTTAAGCAGATTCTATTCTTACATGTATCAGTTTCCCTGGGAAAAGTTTTTGCTGTTGGAAGCAGAAATTAGATTTGACTTCTAACTAGATGTGATACTTAAAACTTTTAAAAAAACATTTGAAAATTTATGTATGTTAAAGAGGTACTCCAAGAGGGCGACCTTGGGTACTCCAGAATTGTTACTGTTTTCTTCTCATGTTAGCTCATTTTCCACTTCTTACTTCCTTGTACTGTACATTTTTATGGGCCCCAGGGAACCCAGTGGTTTGATTTGATGTCCTTACCCCTGTCTTCTCTTAATGTGTATTGGTTGTGTCTTTTGTCTTGATTGTTGAAAAGTTCAGGTATGTTGCACCTTCATTTTACTGTCGTGATGTGGTTTGGCAGCTACTCAGCCTGCTCCATACAGATGACCAGCTCTGTTTTGGGCCTCTTCAATCCAGCATAAAATGGAAATGATACTGATACTAAAAATAGAAAAGAAACAGAGACCCCCATGTCACCCACCATTCTACCTGCTCACTGCTTACCCTCCAATACAGTTAGAACCCTTGCATTGCAAAACCAGGGAGACGTAGATCCAAGGAGAATAAGGTAGAAAAAAAATAACAACCTGTTTGGTCTTTTTAAAAAAGAAAATCATGCCAGATTTCATTCTATTCAGCAAAAACAGGTACAGCATATAAGGTTGTGATCTCAGTGCTGAAAGGCTACAAGTGGCTCTTCTTATAATGAATAAAAGAACTCATTAAAAGGCTATTGGAACTATTGTAAATCAGCATGATCTGGCTGTTTGGTTTAACTTCATTTCCTAGTTAATCTAGGATTGACTGATTCATACAATTCCTTGGGCAAGGGTGTCTGTCTTTAGGGTTGAGGGATGTCACTTCTTTCTGGCAGACTATCAAATATATATCCAACTGCTCTTTTAATTAGATTTATTTTAAATTTTATCTCTGAGGATTTTGTTTTATACTTGACTATTTATCTTCAGTATAAAACCAAATCCTCAGAGATACTGGTCTACAGGATTCAAAAGACATCAGAAAAAAAAAAACACATTTCAAAAGGCATCAGGAAAAAAAAAACTTAAAAAAATTTTATAGCCAGAAAGCTTCTGAAATGGCTGATATCTAAAGATAAAATTTGATTGGCGGGAATGCCCTGGAGGTCCAGTGGTTAGGACTCTTGGCTTTCACTGCCAAGGGCCTCGGTTCAATCACTGGTCAGGGAACCAGGATCCCACAAGCCAAACAGTGCGGCCAAAAAAAAAAAAAAAAATTTGATTGGAAACCTGAGCTGTTGATGGCTCTGACAAACAGGCATTTGAAATACGTGTTAATTAGGCTGAATTAACATGAAGGTGCTTCTGCATCTTATAACCAGCAGTGTATAAGCTACAGCAACAGAATGACTCAGTTTTGTTTTCTCTCAAACTGAAGTCATAATCCCAGTACATTAAAGGTGCCACAGCGGATTCCGAATCCTATGACAGTATAAGAAATGGCAAGTGAATGGGTTACAGTGACGCCCTTTCTTTCTTCCCTTTCCTCCTGCTATCTCAGACCTCTGCGCTCTCCTCTAGCCATGCTTGAGTTTTGCATATCCTCTGCAAGTTTTGTTTGGTACTAAGCTTTTCTTCCTCGAGTTTTCATTCTTTCAGTGATAATCTGTTCATTTGTTTGTTCATTCATCCACTCAGCTGACATTTACTAAGTAGCTATTATGTGATAGGCAGCTGTAGGAAATATATTAAGATTCAGTTCTCCTTCTCCATGAGCTTGTTATACAGATGGACTGGTAGCCATGTAAAAAATGGGCTATGGGACAGAGCAGGATGAAATAAGCTCTGTCATGTTTGGATGGCCAACTAGATGGTCAGGTGAACAGCCAGACTTGAGGAAGTGAAAGAGGAGCTCTTGGGGGTACATAGGAATCGGACTGGAGGCAGCAGTCTTGGCCAGCCTCATGGGAGAGAAGGCCTTATAGTAAGCCAGGGCACAGGGCTGAGGATGGGCAAGTTGTTGGATAATGAAGACTCCTGGTATGTGGTGGGAGGGGCTGGAGTGGATGGCTGGGGCCAGATCCTAAAGGACCCTAAATGCCAGGTGGAGGAGTTTGGGTTTGATTCTAGTCTTGGGAAGGGCTGCCAAAGGGTTCTAAAGAAGAGTGGAAGGATTTAAGAAGGGTGGAGTGCTGTTATTAGAAGTAGGGACACAGGAGGAGGAAGAGCAGAAACTAGTAGGTTAGGTTTTGGACAAGTCAAGTTTGTATACCAGAGGGTCATTCATTCATAGAAGTAATTAAGATTCTGGTCCAGAGCTTAGAAAAAAGTATATAGAGTAGGTTTAGATTTGAGAGACCTGTGTGTGTTTATGTTATTCTGAAACTGAGGGGGAGACATTATCAGGTGAAGAGGGTTCTAGATAGAACCTGGGAGCCCATCTGCAGCTAAGGAGCTAGTGGAGGAGACAGGATGTAGTCAAGAGGTCAGGAGAGGACCCAGAGGATGCAGTGAGAGGAAGGCCAGTGGGGCCAGAGGAAGGTGGGTGTTTCAGAGGGTTGATCAGGATTGATCATTTCATTTAAGACAATCACTTTATTGTCGTTGTTTGCCATCATTGTTACATATCAAGCCTGAAATTTTATTTTGCTTAAAGACTTTGGACCAGCAACTCTTGGGTTTAGATCAGTGCTTCTCGACCCTCTGCATGCTAGTCACCAGAGTTACTTTTAAAAAAGTACTGATGCTTAGGCCTCTTTTAAGGAATATATTATTCCCCAGAGATTCTGATGTGATGGGTCTAGGGTGGGGAAAGCTGCCAGGTACTTCCAGTGTGCAGCCAAATAGAGAACCACTGGTTCAGGCTTTGTAGTTTGCTTTCCTCACTTGTGTATTCAGTGTCCTTGTTGCACACTGTGGTTGCTTCAGGAGTCTCCAGGCTTGCCGTCCAGGGCATTATTAACTGTATACTCACGGGAAGCAAAACACTGTATAGCAACCAGCTCTATCTTGTGTTAATGGGTAGTCAAGTATGTTAGTCATTCCAGTGGTCTGAGTAATTAGAGTTCATTATATACCCTAATTAGATTATGAATTTTCAAAGAATTATAGCCCTTAAATGCTAAAGCAGCATGTTATTATTGTTGCTATTATTACTATTATTATTATTTTGTTTGCTAAAGACCTTCAAATAGTGCAGGTTTGTTAAAGTTCTTGATTGTTTTGTACTGTAGATGTATGGAGATTCCAGCTCACAGTTTAGATGACAGAGTGCTGGGCACAGGAGTTAGCTTGCTGGCTGAATCAGATGCTTCATGATTCCCTTGACTCTGATTTTCTTTTATGTGCCTGTTGTTTCAAGTCCTGGGAAGAAGGGACAGTCCGTAGATGCTTCTGCAGCATGTGAAAAGAGCTGGATGTACCACTTCTGGAGCATACAGAGATCATAGGTGAACTTAATCTGGGATTAGGGCTGAGTAGGGAAGGGCATGGTGAGGATTTTATCATCAGGTGTTCTGTAGGCCTGTGGGTGAGTGTGAGGGCCTTGCGGGGAAAGTGCACTAACGGATGTTACTGTCTACTGTGAACCAGGCTGCCAGAGCTGCTGAGGGAGAGAGCAGACAGAAGTTCTTCACCCAGGATATTAATGGCATCCTTTTAGAGTGAGTATGTTGTTTCTTTGTATCTGCTGTTACCATGCGTGGGTTCAGCCGGCTGGGGGAAATTGGGAGTACAATTCAGCTATGTATGGGATAGGAAAGCACTGATGAGATTTTTAAAAATTGGTTTTTATTTATTGTTATTCTTTTTTTTTTGCGGTACGCGGGCCTGTCACTGCTGTGGCCTCTCCCACTGCGGAGCACAGGCTCCGGACGCGCAGGCTCAGCGGCCATGGCTCATGGGCCCAGCTGCTCTGCGGCACGCGGGATCCTCCCAGACCGGGGCACGAACCCGCGTCCCCTGCATCAGCAGGCAGACTCCCAACCACTGCGCCACCAGGGAAGCCCTATTGTTATTCTTTTAAAAAAGGTCAGGGGGGAATTCCCTGGCAGTCCAGTGATTAGGGCTCTGAGCTTCTACTGCAGAGGGCATGGGTTCGATCCTTGGTTGGAGAACTAAAATCCCGCATGCCGCTAGGCAAGACCAAAAAATACATACATACATACATACATAAATACAAAAATAAAAAAGGTCAGGGGCAGGGGACATCAAATGTTTGTCTCTAGGAAATGGTAGACCATACTAACCTTAGGCAGCAGACATTATTAGAACGTTGTAATAGTCATGGCGTGCTGGAAGAGGATTTTGTGCTAAGCATGAGATGAGAGGAGGGAGAAGGCGTTGCTTGCCCATCTCTGGGAAAAGTAAGAGACAGCTTGGTGCAGGCAAGGCCCTGACCTCCTGGGGCACTTCTCAGCATACCTGGTCATTCTCCTCTTATTCTCACTTTTGCTCCCAAGGCCATTGCTCATCATCCCGTAGCCCGTCTAACAAACACCCGAACCTCTGAGACATCACACTATATGAATTGGATTAAAAAGCAAGAAAAAAAAAACCCCAAAAAACGCGACGTGTATAAATCCAAACCAGATTCTTTGTACCTGGCTTGCCAGCTTTGCCACCTTCTCTCCTGGTTGCATCATGTAGCAGAGGAAGCTTATTGCTCAACAGCTGAGGATTTTGCACATGTAAGAACAGATGTGAAGACTAGGAAATATTCTAGCAAAGGAACTTGCCTGGCCAGGATGGAGACTGGCCACTTGGGTCAGGGAGCACCTGAGAGTCAGCACAGATGAGGGGTTTGTCTCCTGGAGCGTGCCAGATACAGAGAACTCAAGGGATTGAAGACAGACTGTGTTCTGCTCATCTAGATGGGGATGCTGGAGGGTTGAGGATTTCCCTGACCACCTAGTCAGGGACAGAACTTAGAAATGGAAAAAAAGGGAAAATCTGCTGGAAAGTATTTCCTGTTGACCCCAAGTAACTCAGTTACCTTCCAGTTTGAAAGCATTTCTGTTTTCTTTGTTTATGAAACTCAGAAATTCAGACCTTGTTCTTTTGGGCTCTGTTTTCTTGACACCTTTGACTTGGTCTTGTCTTTGACCTGAGAGCCTTGACCCACTCTACGTAGCCAAGTTTATTGGGTCTGGTGACTGCTGGAGGTCTGTTGTGCTGGCTGCTCAGTTACACTGTGACAGGCAAGTTAAGGCTTGGCCTGCTCTTGGCTCCTGCAGACGAAAGGAGCTGTGGTGAGTAACTCTGCTCTGTTCTTCAGCATAGAGGCGCAGACCCGGGAGCTGAGCAGCCAGACCCGTTCTGGGGTATATGCCTACCTTGCTTCCTTCCTGCCCTGCAGCAAAGACACCTTGGTCAAGCGCGCACGAAAACTTCACCTCTGTGAACAGGTGGGTGACTTTGCAGTGGAGCCCCTTGGCTTCAGAGCACAGCGGAGTGGGTGATGGAGTCTTTATATATGCCACATCTGCTGCTGCGCTGCCTCCGTGCGATTATTCCTATAGTGTGTGCTCAGTGTAAGAAGTGATGCATAAACCAGACTTATGTCCTGCTCTCCGCAGGGGGGGCGTCTGAAGGAGCCTATCCAGAAGCTTAAGGAAGCCATTGGCAGGGCAATGCCAGAACAGATGGCCAAGTACCAGGATGAATGCCAGGCACACACGCAAGCCAAGGTCGCTAAGTAAGTGTGTCCCATCACTCCCTTCAGCATTCTGACCTCCTTTTCTTAGAAGTCCTGGGGGGTGGGGGGAGATGGTGGGCAGAAGGAAGCAGTTCTGCAGTGACCTGAGAGTCCCGCCTAATTATTTCTACCTCCTAGGATGCTGGAAGAGGAGAAAGACAAGGAGCAGAGAGAACGGGTTTGTTCTGATGAGGAAGAAGATGAAGAAAAGGGGGGCAGGAGGATAATGGGACCCCGGAAGAAATTCCAGTGGAATGATGAAATCAGGTGTGCCCAAACTGGGACCTTGCCTCAGTGGAGGGTTTGTGGGGCCAGTGTCTGAGCATGTTCCCGTATTTCTAATGAAGGTTAGAATCATTTACTTTAATCAGGGCTGCTGAAAGCACATGATTGAAACCTTGAAGAAGCATTTGGGGTAGTTTAAAGGTTCTGACTTCTGCCTACTCTTCAGGGAGCTACTCTGTCAGGTGGTGAAGATCAAACTGGAGAGCTATGACCTGGAGAGGAACAAGGCCCAATCCTGGGAGGACTACGTGAAGGCGTTTCTGGATGCTGAGGTCAAACCTCTCTGGCCCAAAGGCTGGATGCAGGCCAGGTGAGGGCCCGCGAGCAGCCAGTGTGATCATAGGGTGGAGCGTTCTTGCGATAAAGAGATGTCTGAGTGATTCTTTTGCACCAGGCCCCAGAGCCCCACGCTCAGAGAGTCACCGGCTAGTGGACTCGACTCTGATTTCACCTGAGTGACTGGGGGCTTCTCTGTCTCCCTTAGAAGAGGGAAGTTATCTGTGGGGTTTTGTCTCTGTCATTCTTTATCCCACTTCAGTTCAAAGTTGGCTGTATGCTCATCCCACTTCAATCTGCCCTTTCCTGAGATAATGGCTCCTACTAGAAGAAGTTGAAAGACAGATTCGTGTTGGGAACATTTTAATGTTCTGAACAGAATTCTTATTTGCAACTGGCAGGGGTGACTACTTCTTAGAGTTAAATGCCAGACTTTCCTCACAGGCTACTTTGTGTTATATAGCTTCCCACGAATGGACTATGTCTGCAATACACAGAGAAAGTTACCTGGAACTAGTGTTCTTTAGAAAAAAAAATTTTTTTTTTGGTGGTAAAATACACTTAATGTAAGTTTAGCATCTTTTTTTTTTTTTTTTTTTTTTTTTTTTTTTTTTTTTTACATCTTTATTGGAGACTCCAGACGCGCAAGCTCAGCGGCCATGGCTCACGGGCCCAGCTGCTCCGCGGCATGTGGGATCTTCCCGGACCGGGGCACGAACCCGTGTTCCCTGCATTGGCAGGCAGACTCTCAACCACTGCGCCACCAGGGAAGCCCAAGTTTAGCATCTTTAAGTGCACAGTTCAGTGGTATTAAATACACTCACATTGGTATGCAACCATCACCACCATCATCTCCATCACTTTTTTCATCTTGTGAAACTGAAACTGTACCCGTTAAACACTTAACTCCACATTTCCCTCTCCCCACAGACGCTGGCAGCCACCATTCTGTTTTTATGATTTTGACTACTTTAAGTACCTCATATAAGTGGAATTATACAAAGTGTTTGTCTTTGTGTCTGGCTTACTCCACTTAGCATAATGTCCTCAGAGTTCATCCATGTTACAGCATGTGTCAGAATGTTCTTCCTTTTTAAAGCTGAATAATATTCTACTGTACGTGTACGCTTTGCTTATCCATTCATCTGTTGATAGTACTTGTGTTGCTTCCACATTTAAGCTATTGTGAATAATGCTGCTATGAACATGGGCATACAAATATCTCTTCGAGACCCTGCTTTCAGTTCTTTTACATATATACCCAGAACTGGAATTACTGGATCATATGGTGATGTTGTGTTTAATTTTTTGAGGCCTCACCATAATGTTTTTCATAGCAGCTGTTATCTTTTTACATTCCCACCACCAGTGCACAGGGTTCCAATTTCTCCACATCCTCACCAACACTTTTTTCTGTTTTTTTTGGTAGTAGCCATCCTAATGGGTATGAGGTGGTGTCTTGTAGTTTTTTTTTTTTTTTTTTTTTTTTGGGTAGGACTCTCAACCACTGCACCACCAGGGAAGCCCTGTCTTGTAGTTTTGATTTGCGCTTTGCTAATGATTAGTGATGTTGAGCATCTTTTCATGTACTTACTGGACATTTGTATATCTTCTTTGGAGAAATGTGTATTCAAGTCCTTTGCCCATTTTCTAATTGGTTTGCTTGTTTTTTTGTTGTTCAGTTTTAGGAGTTCACTATATATTCTGGATATTAATCCCTTATCAGATACATAAGTTACCAAATATTTCTTTGTTCTGTGGGTTGCATTTTTACTCTGTGGATAGTGTCTTTAAACCTAGATGAAATGGACAAGTTCCTAGAAACACAAAACTTACCAAGACTAAATCACAAAGAAATAGCAAATCTGAATAGACCTATGTTTATTGTCTATTTTGCTTATTTCTGCTTTAATCGTTATTATATCCTTCATTCTGCTAGCTTTAGGTTTAGTTCTTCTTTTTCCACTTCCTTAAGTTATAAGTTAGGTTGTTGATTTGAGACCTTTCTTGTTTCTTTTTTTTCTTTTTAAAATTAATTAATTAATTTTTGGCTGCATTGGGTCTTCGTTGCTGCGCATGGGCTTTTTCTCTAATTGTGGTGAGCAGGGGCTACTCTTCATTGCAGTGCGTGGGCTTCTCATTGCGGTGGCTTCTATTGTTGTGGAGCACAGGCTCTAGGTGTGTGGGCTTCAATAGTTGTGGCATGCGGGCTCAGTAGTTGTGGCACACAGGCTTAGTTGCTCCGTGGCATATGGGATCTTCCTGGACCAGGGCTTGAACCTGTGTCGCCTGCATTGGCAGGCGGATTCTTAACCACTGTGCCACCAGGGAAGTTCCTAAATTTCCCCTTGTCACCACTTTTCACTTTGTCCCATAGGTTTTAGTATGTTGTGTTCTCATTTTCATTTGTCTTTTAAGTATTTTCTAATTTTCCTTGTGATTTCTTCTTTGATCCATTGATTATTTAAAAGTGTGTTCTTAAAAGTTGTTTTTGTCTAGTGTATCTGCCACTTGTTTTTTTCTCACAATTTTGTTAGTTTTCCAGTTTTCCTTTTGTTATTGATTTCTAACTTCATCCCATTGTGTACAGAGAAGATACTTTTTATGATAGCTGTCTTTTATTTGTTTATTTTTTTAGCATCTTTATTGGAGTATAATTGCTTTACAATGTTGTGTTAGTGTCTGCTGTATAACAAAGGGAATCAGCTATATGTATACACATATCCCCATGTCCTCTCCCTCTTGCGTCTCCCTCCCACCCTCCCTGTCCCACCCCTCTAGGTGGTCACAAAGCACCAAGCTGATTTCCCTGTGGATAGCTATCTTTTAAAATCTACTGAGAGTTCATTTGTGGCCTCACATATGGTTTATGCTGGGAAATGTCCCATGTGCACTTGAGAATGTGTGTGCTGTTGTTGTTGGGTAGAATGTTCTGTATCTGTTGTTGGGTAGAATGTTCTGTATCTGTATCTGTCCAGCTTTTATTGTAGAACTGTTTATTTCTCCCTTCAGTTCCATCAGTTTTTGCTTCATATATTGTATTTTAATGGTCTGTCAGGTGCATGAATGTTTATAATTGTTATATCTTCTTGCTGTATTGAACTTTTTATTAATATATAATATTTTTCTTTATCTTTTGTAACCTTTCTTGATTTAAAGTCTACTTTGTCTGATATTAAGATAGCCACCTCTGCTCTCTTGGTTATTACTTGGATGGAGTATCTTTTTCCATCCTTTTACTTTTAATCTGTTCTTGTCTTTGGATCTCAGGTCTTTGGCTCTTTTTTTTTTTTTTTGGGGCTGCGTTGGGTCTTCATTGCTGCACATAGGCTTTCTCTAGTTGTGGTGAGCAGGGGCTACTCTTGGTTGCAGTGTGCAGGCTTCTCACTGCAGTGGCTTCTCTTGTGAGGTGCGTGGGCTTCAGTAGTTGCAGCATGTGGGCTTAGTAGTTGCGGCTTGCAGGCTTATTAGTTGCGGCACACGGGCCCTAGATTGTGTGGGCTTCAGTAGTTGTGGCGTGTGGGCTCTAGGGCACGCAGGCTCAGTAGTTGTGGCTCGCAGGCTCTAGAGTGCAGGCTCAGTAGTTGTGGCACACAGGCTTAGTCACTCCATGGCATGTGGGATCTTCCTGGACTAGGGATCGAACCCATGTTCCCTGCATTGGCAGGTGGATTTTTAACCACTGCGCCACCAGGGAAGTCCCAGGTCTTTGGCTCTTGTATAGCATATAGTTAGATCATGCGTTTTATCTTTTCTGCCAGTCCCTGTCTTTTGATTGGAGTGTTGAATCATTTACATTTAAAGTAATTACTGGTAAGAAGGGACTTACTTCTGTAAGTTGATCAACATAGCAAAAAACTCTGCCCCCTTAACAGCTCTGCTGCTGTCACAAAAGTACATTTTTATACGCTGTGTGCCCCAAAACATAAACTAATAGTTTTTTAAATGCCTCCTAAGTTTTGTAGAAGACAAGATGTGGAGTTACAAACCAAAGTTACAGTAATAATAGCTTTTAAACTAATTTTTAAAAAAAAATATTTTATTTATTGGCTGCATCGGGTCTTAGTTGCAGCACACTGGATCCTCGTGGCACACGGGCTCTTTGTTGTGGCACGAGGGCATTTCTCTAGTTGCGGCGTGTGGGCTTCTCTCTAGTTGTGGCACGCAGGCTCCAGAGCACGTGGGCTTTGTAGTTTGTGGCACGCGGGCTGTCTAGTTGAGGTGCACGGGCTCAGTAGTTGCAGCACGCTGGCTTAGTTGCCCTGTGGCATGTGGGATCTTAGTTCCCCCACCAGGGTTTGAACCTGTGTCCCCTCCATTGGAAGGTAGATTCTTAACCACTGTACCACCAGGGAAGTCCCTTAAATGAATTTTTTTCTTTAAATGTATTAGTCTCTTAAATGATGTAGAAAACAAAAAGTGTGGTTACAAACTATTGTTGTTATAACACTAGCTTTTCTAATGGTCATGTATTCACCTTTTTGAGATCTTTATTTGTGCATGTAGCTTTGAGGTGCTGTCTGGTGTCCTTTCATTTCACCTTTAGGACCCTTGAGCATTTCTTACAGGGTAAGTTTTTTTTTTTTTTATAAATTTAATTTATTTTTACTTTCGGCTGTGTTGGTCTTTGTTGCTGCACGCAGGCTTTCTCTAGTTGTGGTGAGTGGGGGCTACTCTTCCTTGCGGTGTGCGGGCTCCTGATTGTGGTTGCTTCTCTTGTTGCGGAGCACGGGCTCTAGGCACACGGGCTTCAATAGATGTGGCACGCGGGCTCAGTAGTTGTGGCTTTCGGGGTCTAGAGCACAGGCTCAGTAGTTGTGGCGCATGGGCATAGTTGCTCCATGGCATGTGGGATCTTCCCGGACCAAGGCTTAAACCCCTGTCCCCTGCATTGGCAGGCAGATTCTTAACCACTGCGCCACCAGGGAAGCCCTACAGGGTAAGTTTTTGATCATGAACTCCTTCAGCTTTTATCTATCTGGGAATGTCTTAATTTGTCCCCCACTTTTTTTTTAATTGAAGTATAGTTGATTTTATCTCCCCCACTCTTGAAGGTCAGTTTTGTCAGATACAGGATTCTTGGTTGACAGTATTTTTCTTTTAGTACTTTGAATATATCAGCCCACTGTCTTCTGGTCTTCAGAGTTTCTGATGAGAAATCTGCTGATAATCTTGTTGAGGATCCCTGTGTGTGATGATTCAATAATATCTGGGTGCTTTCAATATTCTCTCTTTGCCTCTGGCTTTTGAAAGTTTGATTATCATGTGTTTTGGTGTGGGTCTTTTTGAGTTCATCTTACTTGGAGTTTTTTTAGCTTCTTGGATGTTTATATTCATGTATTTACACTTACATTGTTTGTTTTCACATTTGGAAAGTTTTCAGCCATTATTTCTTCACTATTCTCTGTGCCCCTTTCTCTGTCTTCCTTCTGGGATGTCCATGCTGTGCTGGTGTGTGCTTGTCTGCTTGATGCTGTCCCACAGTTCCCTTGACTCTGTTCACTTTTCTTCAGTCTTTTCTTTCTGTTCCTCAAACTCGATAATCTTCATTGTCCTGTTTCACATTCACTGTTTCTTTTTTCTGCCTGCTCAAAACTGCCTTTGAATCCCTCTACTGAATTTTTTTTGTTAATTAATTTATTTATTTTTGGCTGCGTTGGGTCTTCATTGCTATGTGCGGGCTTTCTCTAGTTGTGGTGAGCGGGGGCTACTCTTTTGTTGCGGTGTGCAGGCTTCTCACTGCAGTGGCTCCTCTTGTTGTGGAGCACAGGCTCTAGGCGTATGGGCTCAGTAGTTGTGGCTCACGGGCTCTAGAGTGCAGGCTCAGTAGTTGTGGTGCATGGGCTTAGTTGCTCTGTGGCATGTGGGATCTTCCCGGACCAGGGCTTGAACCTGTGTCCCTTGCATTGGTAGGTGGATTCTTAACCACTGCGCCACCAGGGAAGCCCTGATTTTTTTTTTTAATATTTGTTTTATTTATTTTACTTTTGGCTGCATTGGGTCTTAGTTGCAGCATGTGGGACCTTCTTTGAGGTACACAGGATCTTTGATGCACCACGGGCTTCTCTCTAGTTGTGGCGAGCAGGCTTAGTAGTTGCAGCACACAGGCTCTCTATTTGTGGCGCACAGGCTCCAGAGCGCGTGGGCTCTGTAGTTGTGGCATGCGGGCTCTCTAGTTGCAGCTTGCATGCTCATTAGTTGTGGCACGTGGCCTTAGTTGCCCCATGGCATGTGGGATCTTAGTTCCCCGATCAGGGATCAAACCTGCATCCCCTGCATTGGAAGGTGGATTCTTTACCACTGGACCACCAGGGAAGTCCCCTCTACTGAATTTTTCACTTCAGTTATTGTACTTTTCAGCTCCAGAATTTCTTTTTGGTTTCTTTTCAGGTTTCCTGTCTCTTTATGGATATTTCCATTTTGTTCACATGTTATTTTCTTGACTTTCTCCACATCTTCCTTTAGTTCTTTGAGCATCTTTAATACAGTTGTTTTTGTCTAGTGTATCTGCCATTTGGTCTTTTTTTAAAAAATTAATTTTATTTTTTTATTTTTGGCTGCATTGGGTCTTCGTTGCTGTGCAAGGGCTTTCTCTAGTTGTGGCGAGTGGGGGCTACTCTTCATTGCAGTGTGTGGGCTTCTCGTTGCTGGGGCTTCTCTCATTGCAGAGCATGGGCTCTAAGTGCGTGGGCTTCAGTAGTTGCAGCACGCAGGCTCTGTAGTGTGGTTCACGGGCTCTAGAGCGCAGGCTCAGCAGTTGTAGCACTCGGGCTTAGTTGCTCCGTGCTGCCATTTGGTCTTTTTCAGGGACAATTTCTGTTGATTTGTTTTTTCTCCTTTGAACAGGCCGTATTTCCTGTTTGTTTGTATGCCTTGTGAGTTTTTGTTGAACACCAGACATTTGAATCTAATATTGTGGTAACTCTGGAAATCAGATTCTCCCACTTACATAGGGATTGCTTTTTTTTATATACTGTTTTTGCTCATTGGTTGTTGTTGTTGTAGGCTGTCGCTGTGTTGAGGATCAGCGTGATGTGTGAACTTAATGTGTTACTCTTAGGTCATTTCTGAGCTTTTTGCTGGCACACGCAGTCACTTTCTAATTTTTCCCATGTAGGTAGTTTTTTTTTTTTTTTTTTTTAATGTCTGACACCAGAAAGGGGAAAATCAGAAAAAAAAAGGAGGTTAAAAGGTGGTGCCAGCCCTTTAAATCCCCTGGCAGTCACTTCAGCCTGAGGTGCAACAACAACAGCTGTGTGCACCTCCTACCTCTGTGATCAGAAGCAGTGATCAGCCATCAGAGCACAGATTCCCTCATCTCTGGAGACCAGGGTCCTTTTTGCCCATGCTTGTTTCCACAAGCTGTGTGCAAGCTGCTCCAGGAACACCTGCACAGGCCGCTGGGTGGGGGATGGGCAGCTGCTACTATGTTGAGACCTGAAATTAACCAGTTTACTCATCTAAGTCTTCCCCTGGAAGTTGTAAGCTTTGAACAGCCTCTAGAGTTACCGAATAGTTCTGTCAGATGGATTCTGCCAGTGTAGTGTTGTCCAGGTGGGCAGACCATTCCTGGTGCTTCCTAATCAGCCATGTTCCCAGGACCCTCCCCTTGGAGCTAGTGAATGTTCTTGGTTGGGCAGGCCTTTTCTTGTCTCAGTGTCCTTTTAAATAGAATTGCTCTTGTCACTTACAGATTGGACTCCTGAAGGTACATAGGGGAGGGCATAAAGAAATTTTTGTTGTTTCTCTGGGAAAAGATAATGCCATGGGTCACTTCACATTTTTACTTTTGGAGAGAGATGAGAATAAGCAGTAAGGAAAGTGCTCGTGACTTTAGGGAAAAATCACTATGACAGGTTTGGGGGCAGACCTATAGCTTGTTTTGGTGAATTCTAGCTCCTTGGCTTTCAGGTGGCCAGTGCAGCTACTAAGGCCCTCTCACCAGCCCACTGACATTTAATGAGTGACAGCCACTGAGTACTAGGGAGGTGACGAGGCTCTGGAAGCAGAGTCTGCTTTCAGGGGGCTTGTGCAGACTTCCCAGTGTTCTCTGTTTGTTCCAGGACTCTGTTTAAGGAGAGCAGACGAGGCCATGGGCACCTGACGTCAATCCTGTGAGTGTCTCAGTGTTTTCACTTGTCAGGACTACTGGCATTTTTATCTCCTTCGTGGATCTCCTCTGAACCTTTCCTGTGTTCATTCCTTTGAACAGGGCCAAGAAGAAAGTAATGGCCTCTTCCAAAATGAAGATGAAGGTGAGTCAGCCTGCCCAGGTCACATGTCATCTTTTCTCATCTCTCTGCAGCCATGCTCCTGGCAGCTCATTGAACTTTGCTGGTCTTGTAGATAGCTCTTTGGGATTAGGTTGTACCAAGAGGCAGCCTGGCCCACAGGAGTGGCCTGGGGTCGACGGCAGAGACCTGAGTCAGGCCACTAGTGCCCTTCAGCCCCAGTTCTAGGAAACAGCACCCACCTGGTCAGTTCCTGGGGTCATTGCGGGGTCAAGTGAGGTCCTCCTGACAGCCCTCTGAGGAGTGATGAGCTCTTGCAAATGTGAAAGTGTCACATTGTGAATTGTCCTAATCTCTTATGGAAGAGCACCATCCTAGTGAAGAGCAGGTGAGCCTGGATCTGCACCGGGCAGGGCGGGAGGCTTTGTCCAGTTGACTAGCAGACGTGGAGGGGAGTGTGACGGTTGGAAACTAGAGACTGTGAGATGACTTTGATGTGGCAGAGATCTCAATGTAGTAAAAATTGCCATTTCACCAAAATTCTTGCCAGTTCCTGAGGCTTTGTAGTGCACTTCACCATACCTGAACAGTCCGAGGGAACAAGCATGCAGATCAGTTATTCCTAAGAGTCTGTTGAGCTCCTCCAACATCCTTAAGACTCACTGCACCAAGTGCTCGGGAGGCGGGAGTGACAGGACAGACCCCGTTCCTGAGCCCACGGAGGAGACAGGTGCCGGGGAAACCAAGGAGGGAAAGAAAACTAAGGCAGTTCCCCTGCCCCATGTCATTTTCTGATTGTGGCTAGGAGCACTGAGGTAGTGTGAGGGCCAATAGGGAGAACATCTCTTTGCTCGAGTCTTGTAGTTTTTCAGAAACAGAGCGAAGAGTTTCCCTGTGGAGGTGTGTGTGCATGCCTGGGTCAGCCCAGCCCCAGCCCCAGGCGTGGGCAGAGGGTGGTGGGGTTGCGGCATTTCCAAGTTCACACATGCCTGGCACCTGCTCCTTTCTTCCCTGGCTTTGTGATCACACAGGAAAGCTCGCTGGTTTGTCTTGTATTCTCATGCGTATGTCCTGTCAGCAGGGCCAGTGTTGGCATCTTTGGACATTTGTAAACATCGGCCTTTCTGCTTTCTTTTAGGAATCATCGACTAAGCCTGATAAAAAGGTTTCCGTCCCATCAGGCCAGATTGGCAGCCCCCTTGCTTTGCCTTCAGAACACCTGGGAGGAAGCCTGAGCATTGGGGCTGCAAACAGGGAGCTCTCATCCCAGGCATCTGGCAGCCTTGCTAATCCTGCTCCTATCAACGTGGAGGACTCGTTGGATGGAGACTTGATCCGTAATTCGGCCTCGTCGTTGGAGGCTGTGTCCAAGGAACTGGCTGCACTGAATAGCAGAGCCAGCGGGAGCTCTGAGTTCACACTGCCTGCACCCTCAAAAGTGCCTGCAGAGAAAGTCGCAGCTGTTTTATGTACAGAAGAAAAAAGGAACTTTCCGAAGCCCAGCCCTTCTTCTGCCCCACCACCCTCTAGCTCTCTGCAGTCACCCCTCAATTTTCTGGCTGAACAGGCTCTGGCACTGGGGCAGTCCTCTCAGGAGAAAAAACCAGAAAGTTCTGGCTACAAAGAACTGTCCTGTCAGGCTACCCTCAGCAAGGGCCTGCCAGAAGTGCAGCAGTCCAAAGCAAAGCACCACAGTTTGCCACGGACGTCTCACGCACCCCAGGCAGGGGCTCCTGTGCCCAGCCCCCTGGTCAAAGTCTTTCATGCAGGCACTCAACAGCAGAAGAGCTTCACCCCCCCAGCTCCGTTTGTCAGTAAGCTCCAGGGCCCAAAGCCTGCCTCCCCTCAGTGTCACCGTTCCCTCCTCCAGCTCGTCAAGACAGCTACCAAAAGCCAGAGCTTCCATCCTTCCACGCCAGTGTCTTCAGGAGGCACACCAGCCTCCAGCAGCAGCTCTCATAAGACCCCAGCCTCGTCCTCCACTGCCCTGAGCCATCCAGCAAAACAGCACTCAGCCAGCTCTTCAGGGCCGTCTTACAAGAACAGTCCCTTTGCCGGCTCTATCTCCAAGCACGGGGTTTCTTCTGGCAGCTCTTCCTCTGGAGGAGCACCAGTCCAGAGCTCTGCTTCTGGGAACCTGCTCCCTGCTGTGCAGCCTCCCTCCACAGGACAGTCCGCCAGCCGACCCATCCCAGGCTCTGCAGTGAAAAAACCACCTGTTTCCCAGAAGTTGACCCTGGTGGCCCCTCCAGGTGGTCCAAATGGAGATTCTAGTGGGGGGACCCAGGGAGTGGCCAAGTTACTCACCTCCTCCCTGAAGCCCAGTGCGGTGAGCAGCGTGACATCGTCTACCTCCTTGCCAGTGAGTACCTTGAAGCAGCCCTCCCCTTGTGGGCCTTGTGGGCAGGACTGCTGGCCTTGCTGTGGTCAGAGAGTGAGATCTGACGCTGAAGGTCAGGTAGGAACAGAGCCTGGAAATTGGAAGGAGGACTGGGCTTCCTGTTTCCAGGTTTCTACTTTTCTGGTGGCAGGACTCCCAGGCAGAGCCTGAAACTTTTCCTTGGGAGGACGAGTGGAGGGAAAGGACTGGTCAGCACCATGTTTGCGGGGAGGCTATGGATCTGGATGGCATAGAATGAGCTAGAAAACTTCCTTTCATAGCCTCCTGCCTGTCCATCTCTCCAAGCAAGTAAATGAAATGCATACTGTCTCTCAGATCATTAGTTATGTGGAGATATTCATGCCCTAGGAAGATCAGTACCTTCTAAGAATGATCCTTTGATTGGGTTTGGAAAGACTCTGTAGGTCAGACAAAGGCGATTTGACAGAGTCCAGTGGTTTATGAGGTTTGCCTGTAGGTGATTACAAGAAGTTTGGATGCAGGTTGGGAAAGTGAGAGCGAGCTTATTTTTTTCTCCATTTTTCCAATATATAAGACAATCATGTGGTTGCAAAGGACAAAACTGTAGAAAGGTGTGTGGAGCAAAGTTCCGCTTGCCTGTGCCCTCCTCCTACACCCCCGTAACTGTTCCTTAGTTTCCAGGTTTTTCCCGTTTCTTTCTAAAAACAAAGATTAGTACTTTCAGATGTGTGTGTGTGTATGTTTTATGGATATAAGTATACACATACACGTATTCCTATATACTTATATTTGTGGGTATCCTTCCCTTTCTTTCTTGCACAAGGAAGGCATATTTAACACCTGCTTTTAAAAATGAACTCTGTTCTGGGAGCCCTTCCATGCCAGTTCACAGAGACTGTCTTCCTCCTCCCTTTGGGGCCGCAGTGGAGGGGGTTCCTTCACAAGGGGTGGCTTACGTGCATGTGTCCCCCCAGGTATGCTAACAGGTTTGGTTTGTGAGTGAGCTCTGTATGGGGATGGAGTGCTGATCCCTTTGTGTGCTTCCTCCCCAGAAAGGAACGAGTGGGGCTGTGCTGCTGACCAGCTCCTCACCCTTAAATCTACTGTCTTCATCCTACAAGGCAGGCAGCCCAAAGCTGCCTGGGGCCTTGAACTCGAATCCCTTGGGAATTATCTCCCAGCTCCCCCTCCACGTAATCTCCTTTAGTGCTGACTCCTCCGCTAAAGCAGGGGTCTCCAAGGATGCCATCGTCACAGGCCCTGCCCCTGGGACGTTCCACCACGGCCTCGGCCACAGTAAGTGTCTCCTTCCTCCCCACACTGGAGGTAAAGAAGGTGCCCCAGTGCCTCTGTGCGACCCACAGGTTCTGTTGTCATGTGCTGGGTTCCTGGTTTGTCTGGTGTGTGATCGTGGGCAGCCTTCCCGGGGACCCTGCTGAGCCACCCCCTTGGGGTTTCCATCCAGAACCAGTGCAGTAGGTCACCTGGGGCTCTGGAGCACCGAGGCTGCTTTCCACTCCTGTCTTCAATGAGTGTGCTTTGTTCTTCTCTCCCTTCCTGTTTCCTCTCAGGTCTCCTGGCTGGCTTGCACTCCAGCCCGCCCCGCGGAGCACCTCTCCCACACGCTGCCGTGTCTACCCACATCCCACAGAGTCTGCCAGGTAATTTCCAGGTGGTCAGAGTGCCACATGCACTGTGAGCCATTCCCCTCCCCCATCAGAGGCCTTGTCTGCTGCCAAGGACGTAAGTGTCTGCCTCTCGTTGTCACGTTGTGTGGGTTTGTCCTCTGAGGCTCGGCTCTGTGGGTACTCAGACTGAGGGACACAGGCTCTGTCTACCGCTGTGACATCTCCCGGGTCAGCCTTGCCCTCTGTGATCACAGAGGAAGTCATGATGGCCACAGGCATCATGGCTGAGGAGTTCCCCACCCATAGCTCAGCATTTCCTCTTTAATTAACAAAAACTAGAGGGGTAATGGTGCTGATTTCCCAAGGGCTAGTTGGGGCACTACCGGCCTTTAGGTTCACACTGCTACCCCTTCTAGGGGGTACCAGCTAACAGAAGACTCTAAATTTAGTTTAAGTAAAAGGGAAAGTCCAAGTAGCAGCAGCAGGTGACAGTGGCAAGGCTTCGGGAGGGACCCTTATCCCTGATGTCAGCATGTGTCCAGGAGAGGAGCAGCTTTCTCTTCAGTCCAGGTGTCAACGCAGAGATTTGGGATCACGACGTGACTGAGGCAGCGTTCCCTGGGTCTCCTCTCCATAGAGCAGTGCCTTTCAGAAAGGGACTGGCCTACGGCCCTAGGTTCATAGCTGTGAGAAGACGGCCCTGAGCCAGCACCTGCACAGTGAGTGGTCTGCCTTGCCCTGTCCTGGGACCTTGGCCCTTAGGCACACGTAATGCCGTACTGCTGGGAACCCTCACGGGATCTCTGTTTTGGCCTGCTGCTCTTCTTACTACTCTAGACCTGTTCCAGAAACGACCTGGGGGCTACATTGCTCAAGGGAGAGCCATTCTTGAGGAAGCCGAGCCTGGGTAGCCCTGGTGGACGGGTCCTGGGTAGATGTAAGGTGGGGAGCTGCCCAGCTGGATGTGCCTGGGACCTGTCGTGCTGAGAGCTTTGGCCCCGTGTCCGCCTCCAGATGTGCCGTGGGTCCCTGGCCCTGTGTCCTGAGGCTGACCCGTTCATAGTGACTGCTAGAGGCCAGCTGGGTGCAAGAATGGATTGTAAATCCCCAAGATGGAAATGTTGCTTTTTCAGAGAAAGAAACAGGGGTGCTAAGCCTGTATCAGCAGTTACTCCGTTTTCCTCTGGAGAAGCAGTCAGATGCAGGGACTCATTCCACAAGCTGGTGGTCACAGAGCCGTCCAGGCGAGAGCTTGTGGCTGCTGAAAGATTGCACTTTCTCTGCTTTCCGGAACACTCTTTCAAACAGAAAATAATTGAAGAGCCATTGAAAACATGACCGTTGATCTGTGGTATTTTCAGCAAAAAAGGGAAAAGCGTTTTCTTGTACCATTTCCTACCTGTTTTTCCTCTGGGTGTTGAAACGCTATCTGAAAAGCATCTATGCTAAAACAGGCTATTTGAATATCTCTCTTTTAGACATTCTTTGCGTTGTAGGATTACATTGAGTGATTGTCAGTGAAAAGCTGTCTGCTTGTTCCAGCTGTGACTTGTATCTGCTTTGCTTTCTTTCCCACGTGGACTCAGAATGCTAGTGCCTTTGAGCTTGTCCTTTTAGGACCTGAGTGTCTTTGATGGTGTGGACGCTTACTGTGCTTTTCAGTCCTCACTATGGAGTCCGGCTCTGCCTGGGGATGACAGCTGTGGCTGAGAACTGGAGTGGCCCGTGTTGCACAGCAGAGCCGCGGTTCTGTGAACACGGTGCTCAGCCAGCAGCTGCCCTCCCAGTGCGCGGCACTCTGCACCACTGCAAGGAGCAGCACACTCAGATAACCTGCCAGCGTGTCCGGCTCCTTTGAGCCTTAGAACATTCAGTGTTCAGGGGCTTTTGTTATTTAAGAAGAGATCCTCTTGAGGTTTGGTTACTGCTGCCTTAAGGGAATCAGAGATCCTGAAAATCTTACGCTCTGTTTTTGCTTACTCTTTTTCAGATGCTTCTCAGCTTCATGGGAAAGGGCCCAGTGTACCACGGAAATTGTGACTTTCAAGGGAAAGGCTGGAAGCTGAACGAGTAGGTCTCGGAAGTCGGATAATAACTATGCTCTTTCTGCCATTGATTTTCTTCTGGAGAAGGCATGAGTGCTAAGTGGAGCGTCTCTTGGCATGTGTGATGTGCCTTCAGTTAGGCGAGCAGCCCTGTGCTTCTCTGGAGGCCCTGACCAGCCTGGTGCTCCAGGCCTCTCGCTCTGTTGCAGACAATCGTCGGAGGGGCAGCGCTAGGCTGGGGAGCGCGCCGGGTCGTGTTCAGAGCTCTGGTGGCGGGGCAGAGCAGGTGGTGCGGCGCACCTGTGCTTCACATCTGCCCGACCCCCTCACATTTGGTCAGAGTACCTCATGGCACCCTACTGGTCGGGGCTCCTTCTGGCCACAGTGGGCTCCCTGGATGGTCACGGTGTCCGTCCATCCTCAGGCTGTGTGCTCAACAGGACAAACCCAGGTAACATCACAGCTGGGAGATGTACCTTGTTCTTTGAAAAATACACCCAATGTGTGCTCATCGTGGGGGCCCGTCTCTCCACTGAACATGACAATGAAGCTCTTTTAGAGAAAAGACCTTTGTAGATTCAACAATTGTGGTAGGATTTTTAAAGACACTTATTTTTGGCTCAGTTTTCATCCTTACCATTAAATGCATTGGATAGAATGGGACTATTCTTCGCAAGTCATGTTGTTCCTAGGAAAACATAATTCCAGTGCCTTTATGGTGGAGCAGAATTAGACACACATCCATTCAGCCCTCTGAGTGGATCTCAGATGAAGACCTTTTTTAAAGATATGTCTGTATTTAAGACATAGTTTGAGTTTTTTATGGTTGCACATCATAATCTGTGCCGTCCTGACTTGAAGGTCATCTGGGCCCACAAATCCCAGGTCCCACCCCAGTTCAGCCAGGGCCCCCACTTTGTTTTTCCAGAGTTCATACAGGTGGACTGCAGAGCCTCAGAGCCCTTCTTCATCTCTTCGAGGGCCAAGGATATGAGGGGTTCCAAGTCGCAGGTAGACATTCCAGTTTATTTAAAAACTATTCTCAGGCAGAGCTGCAGGAACAGGCCTCTGTGAAGCATCTGCCATGTAGAAACAGGCCTGGAGGTCCTGGCTCTCCAGGCAGCAGGGCTATGCATTGACTTCAGGGTGACATGCTGACGAGCTTGGAGAGCACGTCAGAGACAGATTGGGACAGTTACCCGGAGCTCAAGTCATCCCACTGTTCCCACTCACCCAGTGGCTGCTTCACAAAGATTTTTACGGCACTTGCCTGTCCTGTGAAGTCTGAACTGACTGCTCTAACTAAGTGATTTGTGATACGTTGAGAGTAAACAGCCTCCTCAGAATGTACGCCTGTGTGGAGACACGGGCAGCTCTCTTGGTTCCTGACTCCCAGGTTACAATGCTTGGTAACTCACGATTCACACAGAGTTTGCCTGGTTTCCAGGGGGAGCAAGACCTCTGCCAGCTAGTCGGCCAGGCCTGTGCTCTTTTTTACATAAAAACCAACATGTGTTTCACATTGGGCTAAGTGGATTCCTTATCCCTTTATTATATCTATTTTTTGCAACTTGGGTTTCCAGTTTACAGAATAGTCTTAGGTAGTAGCAAAAGAGCCAAAGAAGAGATTTGTATTGCTGAGCTCAGAGCCGTGCAGAGGCCGTCCGTGAACGCTGAGCAGCAGGAGAACACCCTGGTTCCCTTCCCTGCAGTGCTCCCTCCTCCCCGAGCACCACTGAGTGTGCGGCTGGAGCAGGATACCCTCATTCTTAGGAATCTAGTGATGCCTCTTGCCTCAGGGAAACGTTTCTTTGATGGGGAGTTTATGAGGTTTCTTTTCCTTGTTGATGCTTTATTTGTGGTAACGAAAGAGTGAATGACTTAAAGAGCCACGGCAAGGCAGGTCTGTTGGCGGAGTGGGCTCATGGGCCACGGCGCTGCAGGGCTTTCCTTGCCGGCGTTTCTTGGGTGTGAAAGGGCTGTGGCTTTCATGCAGCGACTATGTTGGTGTTGGGGGTGGTGTGGAAATTGTTAATCTTGTATAAAACCACCCAATAAATTGTTTCAAGGTTTCCAAAACATCATTTCTCATTTATTTCCTTTTACCATATTTGCAAGTAATTCTTTCTCCCATAGGAGCTGGTATGTAGGGAACATTCATTTTGGCTAAAAGCCAAGAGGGTGTTGGAGACTAAGCCTCACATGCAAAAGAGGAAGAAACACACCATGATATTAGAATCAAGCCACCAGGTGTTTATTTTTGCACTATAAATAGAGTTCCCTATTACTTCCCATTTTCTTACATAATACGTGAGATACAGAGGACCCAAAATTTGTTTGGTAGAAAATCAACTGTGGAGTTTACTAAATGGCAATGAGATAATAAGCAGGACTAGGCACTGAATCTAAGGTTAACAGCAACACAGTCCACTAGGAAAGTACTTTAATTTCAAAACGTGAAACGTTCCCCAATGGTGCGTTTTCTTGGGACAGTATGGCTTGACAGTTAAGCTTCATTCGAGCACCAGGGTCAGATGCTGTTCTGGTTTCTTTGCGCCTTTTCTGGCATAGAGCCCAGATCCGTCTCCCCAGAAGGCCTCTGATGAAGAGTCGGCTGAGCCAGAATCCTGAGGGGTGTGAATGCAGGTTGCAGGCCTGGGGAGCTGTTGCTTTGCTGAAGCAGGGAGGCATTTCTGCCCTAGAGTTTCCCGTGCTGGGGTGTGGAGGTCAGTGCTGCATGGAGTGGGCTTGTCCACCCCAGTTGTTGGTCGTCGTGTGCTTTCGCAGTTTTCAGTTGCTTCCAGGTATTACACCTGGAAGGAGTCTGTTTATGGGACTGTGTGGGAAAAGGAGAAAGAAGAAGGGCACTGTGGGTTTGGATCATCGGGAGATGAAGCAGGTCACTCACCAGGTTGGATGATGGTTCAGCAGGTGCCTGTCCCGCTTGTGGTTGAGCTGTGCTCTGAGCAGCTGGGGGACACACGGGGTTCTGCACAGATTAGGAGCTGCACGGGGCCAGGGAGAAAAGATACCAAGGAGAGTACTGGGCAGGAGAGAGCCAGCATCTGCTTCCAGGAAGGTGAAGGTGGGGCCGTGCCTACTTCTCCCCGGACACCAGGACGGCCAGCTCCTGGATGGACATATCCTTATTGATGTAGCGGTCGTACTGGGCAGGGGTCAGTCTTCCGTTCTGTAGGGCCTCTTCGATGGAGAACTTCTTGCCAGACTTCCTGTCATGGATCACAGAGGACTCCCCGTTGGGACCCTTGACGGAGATTTCCTCCCAGTCGCACTCCTGGCTCCTGAGTTTCACAAACATGTTCCAGTCGATGAGGCCAGCCCCGTGGGCTTCCTCTGGGGACAGCTCGCGGCCCGAGTCGGGGTCGATGACCACGATGGAGCGCCTCAGGTGGTTCTCCCTTTGTTCCCGCTTGATGGCCACAGAGCCCAGGCGTCGCTGCAGCTCGTCGATCTCCAGGTCTTTGTCTCTAGAGAGCTGCCTGAGGTCATCCAGCTCCTGCTCCAGGGACCGGAGGCGGCAGTCGAGCTGCGCCCCAGGGTCTGCCGCCACCGGCATGCTCCTTAGGCCCTGCGTCTCCGCCACCGCCATCTCGATTTCGGACTGGAGCCTGCGGGCCTCGAGCTGTAGGCTCTGCCGCTCCAGCTGCAGTTTGTGGTTCTCTTCCCTCAAGAAATCCAGCTCCTTGGATGACTTGGAGTTACAGAACTCCAGCTCCGACAGCTTGGCCTCCAGCTGGCTCACCTCCGCGTCCAGCTCCCTCTTGCTCTGGCTCTCCACCTCCAGGCTGCTCTTTAGCTTCTGAATCTCCTGCTCGGTGTCACCTCTCTCCACCTGGATGCTCTTGGAGATGACCACTTTCTCCTTGACCTCCATCTTCTCTAGGTGCTCCAGCTTTTTCTTCAGGGTCTTGAGCTCATGCTCCAGGACCTGCCGCCGGTGCCGCTCTTCCTCCAGCTGCAGCGCGAGCAGGGTGTGCTCCCGGGTCTGCTGGGGGTCCTGCTGCAGCACCACCTTCTGCTTGAGGGTCACCTTTTCCCGGGCCTCCCCCTCCTCCAGCTGGGCCAGCTGCTGCTTCAGGTGCTGTACCTCCAGCTCGGCCTCCCTGCGTGTCTGCCGCTCGCGCTCCAGCTCCTCCAGCTGGCACTCCAGCTCTGCTCGCCTGCGCTGTAGCTGCTGCAGCTCCCTGCGGAGGCCATCGATCTGCTGCAGCTCCGCGTCGATGCTCTCGGTGAAGGCGTTCACCTCGGCCTGCAGGCCCGGCTCCTCCTCGTACCTGACGACCTCCTGCTGGACCATCTTCTCCTTCACCTGGGAAAGCTCCTCCTCCTTCTGTTTGATTTTTTCCTCCTGGGATGCCCTCTCTATTTCCAGATCCACTTGCTTCTTCTGTTCCTGTGACAGCTGGGCCCTCAGAGACTCCACTTCCTCTTTGGTCTGGGGGTCTTCCTGGAACTGCAGGATCTCCTGGACCACCTCCTTGGTCTGCACCTGGGGTTTGGCCTCTTTCAGGGACTGGATCTCCTGCTTCAGCTGGTAGATCTCCAGGTCACACCTTTCGATGAGTCTGGTCTTGTCGATGATCTCCTCCCTGAGCCTCTGAAGCTCTTTCTCCATCTCGGGGTCAGTCTTGTACTTGATGATCTCCTTTGTCACTTCCTTGACCTCCACCTGGGGGCCCCGACTCCGGAGCACCTCCAGCTCACTCTGATAGCTCTTCAGCTGCTCCTCGGCCCCCCGGTACTTGCACTCCTGCTTGACCAGCTCCAGGCGGAGGTTGGCTACCTCACTCTCTGCCTTGGGGTCTGGCCGGACGATCTCCCGCACTTTTTCCTGCACGACCACTTTGGCATTTTCCTCCTCCAAGGCCCAGATCTTTCGGAGCAGCCCCGTTTTCTCCCTCTTGTTGGCACGAGCCTTGGCGGCCTCGTCCTCATACTGGCGTTTGAGGTCACCCACCTCCCTCTCGGTTGCCACATCCTTTTCCACCTTGAGCACCTCCTTGATGATGATCTTGCTCTCGGCCATGGCCCGCTCCTTCTCCAGCCTCTTCAGCTTGTCCTGGAGGAAGCTCAGCTCCTCCTCCTGCTTCTCCCTGAGCTGATGCTCCCGTTGCTGGTCCTCCTGCAGCTTCCGGAACTCTGCCTCCAGCTGGGGGTCATTCTGCAGTTTCACCACATCCTTCTCGGTGACCTTCTCCTGCACCTGGTTCTTCTCCTGGGCCAGGGCTGTGATGCGCTGCTGCAGGAGGAGCGCCTCTGCCTCCTGGGTGCCCTTCTGCCGCCGCAGCTCCTCCAGCTCCTCCCGCAGCCTCAGGACCTCGTTGGCCTGGGTATGGTCTGGCTCGATGCGCAGAACCTCCTTGACCGTGTACTCCTGCCCGCCGTCCCTGGCCTCCTGCTCCAGGGCGCACAGCCGCAGCTGCAGCGCCTCCAGCTCCTTCTGCAGCAGCTGGTTCTTGTGCTGCTCCTCTGCCAGGGTCTGCTGCGTCTCCTGGAAGCTCTCCTCCAGCATGGGATCTGGCACCTTCTTGAGCACCTTCCTCACCACTGCTTCCTGTGGGCTCTGGTTCTGCAGGGTCCGGATCTCCTCCTGGGCTCTCCTGACCTCATTCTCCAACTGCTGCCTCCGCTCCAACTCCTCATCCAGCTCCCTCTGAATCTTCCACGTCTCCTCTACTCCGGAGCCTGGCTTGCCCCCGTGCAGGGCCTCATGGCTCGTGCCTGCCTCAGCCTGCTGGGAAGGAGAAGATAGCGCAGGGTTAATGCCGGACTTTGCACGGCCCGACCCCACCTGGCCACCCGCCAGAGGTCAGACTGCTTGTCCTGCGGTCCCTAGGGGACCCCCTCAGTACCGGGTTCACTAGAGTCCTAGGCTTCCTTTTGAAAATGGTAAAACAACTAGTTTAAATGCATCCGGGAAAATATTTGAAAACCACAGAAGAGTGTGAAGCAGAGGCTGTCTGTCACCACTGGTCCTGTTCATACAGGATACTGTCACCTTTGAGACACGTATATTTTTGCATGTGACACGTATTTATTTTTTCCACACTAACGGTGTTGCCTGTTCTGCACCCTGCTTGTTGCACTTATGAGAGAATCTGCAGCGGCACAGAGAGTGCTACCTCGTGTGACAGCTTCGTCATTTTCCATTGTGTGGACAGACCCTGGCTCAGTCGCACACCCATTGCTGGTGAATACTGAGTTGCTTCCGCTTTCTTAACTATTACAATGTTGTCGTTAACGTTTTGGGCTTTTAAAAATAAGTTACCTTTTTCTGGGTACTCAGCAAATGTTTGAGGGATGGGACACGTAGGTTGGACTCACGTCCACAGGGGCACAGGTGTGGGCTGGCATCTGCACTGGCGCCACCCAACCCTGTTCGCAGGGGGACATGCCCACTGGTTCACAGGCTGCTTCTCTGAGGCACAGTGAGTCTTATTTCTCAGCTCTTGGGATAGTTTTGAGTAGAATGCCTTACTGAGATCCATTACCTGTCTCAGGAGATTCAGAGCAAACTCCAGATTCTGCAGCCTCTGTCTGTTGATGGCATTAACTTCCGTGAACTTGGCAGCAAGAGCCGTTTCCTACAGGAGAGCAGATAGGAGTCAACAGGCTAAGCAAAGGTAAGCTGGACGGTGTTTGCAAAGTTTGGCATTTGGGGAGAGAGGGAACCTTCTTGCCCCTTCCTACCTGGAGTTCTACTACAGTCTCATCTATAGGAGAGAAAACTGGATTTTGAGTCAGAAGCCTAAACCCCCAGCAAATGACCTTGAGCAGGTCTGTCTCTGAGCCTTAACGTGTTCGTGTATGGAAGGAGCTGATAACATCGGCCCTCTGTGTGTGTGTACTTACTTAGGGGGAGCAGGGGGAGTCCGTGGCTCTGGCTCAGATAAACCCAACAGGCTGTCTTTCTAGGCATATCAAGGTCACCACCCCAGAATAAGTTATCTCCTCTTACTGAACCTGTTGGCACCCAGGAGGGCTCTTGGGCCAGTTTCCCTATTGTGTGTGCATCTCTGAGGCCTGCATGCCATGCTCTCTGGAGCGAGGGAACCCCGAGAAGGCCTGGCCTGCAGAGCTCACCTCTTCCCTCACTTTGGTGGCAGGGGACTGGAGCCTGGCCCTCTTGCTCATGTGGCTGCTTCTTCCATTCTCCAAGTCAAGGAGGGACCTGAGTTTCTCTGCTTCCAACTCATAGTCCTGCGTGAGACAGACATGGCAGAGGGCAGACAAGAGCAGGTGAGACCAAAATGTTCTTGTGCCCCTTCCAGCTGACTGCAAAGGTCTTCTGCTCAGCCACACCCTGTTCTGCCTGCCAGGAGGTTTTGAGAACCATAGATCCATCAGTGGTACGTACCTACGTCCCTGAATAACGTGCGACGAGAAAAAGTAGGCCCACAATCCCCCTCCGTCCCCAAAGCATGCTCCTTCCAGGCCTTCGCCTGGCCTAGAGACCATGGCATTCTGCTTTCTTCATTGAACTCTGTACCATAAGAGTTAACGGCTTTTCTCATGTTGCCTCCTCCTAATCCTCCTGTGGATCAGTTTGATGACTTTAACATCCATTGTGTGGTCAGGTGATAATTTACTAGCTGTTCCTCTGCTATTGGACATTTAGGTTATTTCTAGTTTGTCTGTTTTGCTATTGTAAATAATTCTGTTGTACAATGATTTTGTTAATCCCACATTATTATTATTTCATATTTTTTCCTTTAGGATAAATTCCCCCAGTTACTGCTTTACAGTAGAAAATCCTTTTCTGGTATTCGATGCCCAGTACCATCTTGTTTCCCAAAGGCCTGTGCCGGTTTGCGTGGCCGCCAGCAGTGCCTGAGGACACCCCGCCGGACCAGCTGGTGGGAAGAGGCCCTGCTGCTTTACACTCTGGGCAGGGTGTCACGTCTCACCTTGACAGCTTGCTGGTACTGCTGGGAGTGGGCGTAGACTTTCTGTACTTCCTCTTCCCTTCTTGCTATCTCATCTAGCAGGTTCTGTAAAACAACAGAGACTTTGAAAACCAAAAATTAAAAAAAAATCCAAAACCTAGAGTAGCTGGATTCCTTGGAGTCTGGAATTCTTCCGTAGCACAAAGTATAAGGAATGGCTTCCCTGTTTACATTTGTTTGTTACAAAAGGCAATTCTAAGGCCCTGTGAAGAAGGGCCAAGAAGATAATCATCTTTGGCAGGAAAGTTGTGTTTACTGAGTGCATCGAAATGTCAGGCACTGTTCTAGTATCTTTCTTAGATTATCTCACTGAATCTCCCAACATCCTGTGAGATAGGCACCGTCCTCACCTCCTGTTTAAGAACGGGGAAACCCAGGCACAGTGCGGCACAGTGACTGGCCCGTGGGCGCATGGCTAATGGGGGTGGGAGCAGGATTTGAGACCAGGCTGTTGGGCTTCCTGTTCCTCGTCCTTCACGCCAAGGCCCTGCTGCCTTCTGGGGAGCCAGCACTCTGGGCTTTGGAAATGGGTTTTTCCCCGAGGGCTCCCCTGTGTCCCTGTAGCTATTTGCTTATTTAGCTGGCTTGCATGGAGTGTCCACTCTGGGCCAGGCCCTGTGCTGGGCACTGAGGACGGAGAGGTGAGGGAGACCCCGTCCTTGTTGTCAGAGACTCGGGTGCTGGGAGCCCGCCTGGCCAGGACCGCTGCCAGGCCCCCGTCCATGAAGGGGCTTGCTAACCTCTGACCCCCCCTTGTGACCATCCTCCTGTGAACGCGGAAGTGGCCTTCTCACCTTCTGGTTGTTCAACTTGGTCTCCATCTGGCCGAGGCCGTCTGTCTCCTGGGGCTCGTAGCTGGGGATGTGGGACAGGAACTGCAGGAGGCGGTCGCGGCCACTATAGAAGGCGTCGTGAGCAGCCCGGGTGCTCTGCAGGCTCTGGACCCTGTGGGGCAAAGCCCGTCAGGCCTTTGAGCTCTCAGGTCTCACTGAGAGCTGCCTGCCGTCCCTTTTTAAAGAGGTCATCAAAAGTAATTTAACTGGAAATAACCTAAACATTCACCAGGAAGGGAGTAGTTAGATAAATTATGGAATATTGTGTTGGAATACTGTGAGGCCTCTGTAAAGCACAGGGAGGCCCGCCTGTGTGGACTCACAGGGATGCCCACTGTGAATTCTAGGACCTAAATAACTCATGGATCCAAGGGGAAATCACAAGGGAGGTGAGGAAATCTTTTGAACTCACTGAAAATAAAAACATCAAAATTTGTGGGACACAACAAAAGCAGTGCTTAGTGGGAAGTATGTAGTTTTAAATGCTTAGATAAGAAAAAAAAGAAAGCTTTCAAATCAACAATCTAAGCTTCTACCTTAAGAAAGAAAAAGAAGAGCAAATTGGACTTAATGTAAGCAGCAGTAGGAAATAATAATGAGCAGATGTCAGTGAAACAGGAAACAGGAAAACAGGAGAAAGATCACTGCAACCAAAGCTGGTTCACTGAAACCGTCAATAACGTGATAAACCTCAAACATAATGATTAGGGGGACAAGAAGAATAAACGGATACAACAGAAGAAAATACAACATCAAGAATGAGAGAGAGGACATTCCCTCAGATCCTGCAGATAGTCAAGGATAAGAGAATATTATGAACAATTTTATGCCAATAAACTCAACAACTTGATGAGATGGACAATGCGTCCTTGAAAGACACAAACTTCTGAAGTTGCTCAAGCATTAGATGACCCAAATGGTCCAATATCTATTAAAGAGGTTGAATTTGTAGTTAAAAACCCTCTTACACACAAAAAAACAAATTGCAGGCCCAGATGGCTTCAGTGGTGAATTCTTTCAAGCATTTAAGGAATTAATACCCAGTCTACACAAACTCTTCCAGAAAACAGAAGAGGAGGGGGGAACACTTACTGACTCATCAGGCTGGGAAAATATACGACAGGGAAAATAGCAAGACACACTGTATGTGGTGTGTTGTCATTCGTACATTAATTACCTACCCCAGCTCATACAGAATGTTTTTGGAAGGACACACAAGAAACTGGTAGCAGTGCTGATCTTGGAAGAGTTTGGTCATTATAATCCCTTTGTGTATTTTATCTTGTATATATATTGCTTTTTTCAGAAAGAGGAAATTATTTAGAAATCAAACAGCCTTCAGTGTTGTCTGCAGAAATTCCACTTGGGTGCCTTAAGGCAGACTAAGCCAAGGGCCCCCGCGGTCCCCTCACCTGAGCTCCACCTGCTGGCAGAGGTTGTCAAAGCGCTGGCGCAGCTTGTGCACCTCGGCCTCCTGGCGCTCCAGGTCCGGGCAGTGCTCCTGGAAGCGGCTGGCCAGCGAGCCAGAGCACTGCTTGGCGGCCTGCAGATTCTGCTCCACCTCGCTGAGGAGGGCCTGCAGGGCCTGCAGCTCGGAGGCCATGGCCTGCCGGGGCAGAGAGGCAGATGGCAGGTGCTGTGGCTAGAGCTCCAGGGCCCGGGATGGTGCTACCCAGAGCTCTTGGGGCTGCCTGCTTTTAGCGGGTGGCAGGCCTGGACCTGGGCGGGGACCGGTGGTTTGCCTCTTGAGTTTCTCCTCAAACCTGTGGTCATCTCTGCAGTTTCCATTTTGTTACAATGACCAATACCCTGGGGAAACTAGCTTCTAAAACCCTGCGGCACACGGCACGTGCCTGTGACGCCGTGCCCGGGACTGGAGTGGCCTTCGTGAAGGCTCTGGTCTCTGAGCCTGTTTCCTGGGCTCTGAGGTGAGGCCCTCACCACAAGGGCAAGGGTTTTGTGAGGTGGTTTGTGAATAAGGGGCCTCCCACGGGCTCACAGACCCCAATGCTTAGAGCGGGCCCAGCGGCAATGGTGAAGAGGGCAGATGCTGGGCTGGGGCAGAGGCTCCTGTGCTCAGCTGATGTGCCGTGCAGGCATGTGGGTCCAGGTGACCAGATCTGCTTGTCCAGAAACACTGGGAATCTGGGGGGATTATGTGGACATTCGATTTTAAGATAGCAGCACCTGATTTCCACAGGCCACAGAAACCCCGTGGGCGGCTGGGACTCCAAATCTGGAGAGAGTTGCTGCCCTGGGCCTCGGGCCCCTCGACTGTCCACAGGTGACGTGGCAGGGGTGCCTGGAGCCCATGCCCAACTCAGAGAAAGGCTTCTGAAGCCCAGGGTCCCCACACTCACCGCCAGCTCCTGCCTCTTGCTGTCCAGGGCATGGCCACTCTTGGGCACCGTGTCCTCCTGGACCAGCTGGTTTTCGTATGAGGCCAGCACCTCCCGGCCCTGCTGCAGGCTCTTCTCCAGGCGGTTGGCGATGTCAACCCTGAGGACATGAGTCAGGAGTTGGGGGGGCGGTGCTGGCCCTTGACCCCACCCAGCCTCCCCACTGCCCACCTGCACCCACTTCTCCTGGGCCGCGTCCAGCAGCTGCACCAGGCGCTCGTATCTGCGCTGGGTGTCCTCCACCCGCGTCCTCAGCAGGGCCGCACTGCCACTGCCCGGGAGGGCCTGCATGAATGCCTCGCCCTCGGCCGTGCTGCTCGCCTTCTCGGGCTCGATGCGTAGCAGCTCGTTGGTGATGTTCTGTGGGGACCAGAGCCCCTCGCGTTGACCACAGCCGGCAGCCACCCCCACACAGGGATGTCCTCCCCAGGGGGCCTGACTGGGGATCTGGGACGCTGGCCTAGGAGTCCGTGTTTGTAATGAGCATCCCTGGGAATTCTGACACAGTGGATGGTGACTCACGAGTGATGAATATTAATAGGTTCCTGTTCCCACTACTTCACGTGACTTTACTCATCTTTGGGGACAACTCCAATGAGGTGGGTACGACTCCAAGCAGCTTAGGAGGGGACATGGTGGGGCCTAGCCCCAACCCTACCCCTGTATCAGGCGTCCTCTGGCCTTGGCTCGGCCCCAACCAGACCAGCCCTGGTGTGAGCCCCGTCAAGGGCCATGGCACTTCTCTGAGCCCCGTTCCTCTCCTGTAAACCGGGAACGGTCACGCTCATCGTGGAGGGCGCCGAGGACCCGGGAAACTGTATGTGTGTGTAAAAGAGGTGAGGAGTAGATGGTATTCATGTGGCTCATCTTACCCCATCCTGTCGAGGTCCCCTGAGTGGGGATCAGCCCATTTTACTGAAGACACTGAGGTTTGGGCTTGAACGGTGTCTGTGGTCAAGGCGAGTGAGCTGGCCCTGTTGCCCCAGAGCCCGTGTGCTGCCGGGCACCGCGGCCTCTCACTCAGCTCAGTGCTGATCTGCTCAGATTGCAGTCCTGCTGTTGTCAGCTCTGCCACGAGCCCTTTTTCCTGGGGGTGTGTCTTGGGGGCACCAGGCCTCAGGCACCTCCTCAGTCTTTGGCCTAGAGCAGCCCCCCTCCCCACGACTCACGACTTCCTGTTACACATGGCAAGTGGTCCCTTTTGAGCGCCAAGACACCCCATGGGGATAAGACCTTGAGCAGGGGCCCCGGGGAGCCAGTGGGCCAGCCTCTGCCCCCAACCTGGGGTACCTTGAGGTCCTTGGCCCGCTCAGCACTGTCCTGCACGGCCCGGCCCTGCTCCAGCGGCGGCCGCAGGATCCCTGTGATGGCCTTCTCCTGCCGGTCCAGGTCGCTGGCCACCTTGTCCAAGCCGGCCAGCAGCTGCCGGCCCTGCAGGTCAGAGACATCTGCCGGAGGGAAATCAGAGTCGGGTGGCAGTGGGGATCGTGAGGCCCAGGGAGGGGGCATAGGAGGGCCAGCCTCCCCACCTCCACTGTCCCATCTGCAGCACAGACCCTGGGCCCAGCCCTGCCTCCCTGTCCCCCCAGAGCCTCAGGCAGCGTCTGGTACCCACCTCCAGAGTTCTCTGCCTTCAGCACCTCATGCCGCTGCTGGAGCGCCCTTCTGCTCCCAGTTACCTTCTGCCGCAGGCTCTGGTACTGGCTGCCCAGGCTGTGACAGCAAAAATGGGCTGGGGACCTGGGGCAGCCCACTGCCCCTACTGCCCACTGACACAGGACCCTGGACTCTGGCTGGACAGACAGCCTTGAGGAGTCGGGAAGCTCATGAAAATGCTTTGAAAAGTTAACACGACACACGTAGAAAGGATTTGCTGAAACGCTGGTCTTTCTTTGCTCTTGGGTTCAACGGACCCCTTCTTTTCCTCCTTCCTTTCTTTGTCTTTCTTTTCTTCAATAGCAAGTCTTACTATCTAAAATTATCTTGGGCTTCCCTGGTGGCACAGTGGTTAAGAATCTGCCTGCCAATGCAGGGGACACGGGTTCGATCCTTTGCCCGGGAAGATCCCACATGCTGCGGAGCAACTAAGCCCGTGTGCCACAACTACTGAAGCCTGCGGGTCTAGAGCCCGTGCTCTGCAACAAGAGAAGCCACGACGAGAAGCCCACGCACCACAACAAAGAGTAGCCCCCACTCGCCGCAACTAGAGAAAGCCTGCGCACAGCAACAAAGACCTAATACAGCCAAAAATAAAAACAAATAAATAAATTTATAAAATAATCTTGTTTGCTCATTTGTTTTTCCCACAAAGATGTTACCCCTGAGGAAGCAGTACACAGTAGGTGCTCAATACATATTTGCTGAATGAATAAATTAAGGAATTCCTTGAATCACTCATTCAACAAAGAGTTCTTGGGTACTTGCTTTGCACCAGGTACTGAACAAGGCCCTGAAAATAGTAAGTCTCAAGGAGCCTCTGCCCAATGAGACTGACACGGACACAAAGCACCCTAATGAGAGCAGCACGAGCAGTGGGAGAAGGTGCTTGAGAAAGAGGCGGCGGTCCTTTTCCTGGAGCCAGGGTGGAGGATGAGGGGGCAATCAGGGAAGGCTTCACAGAAGAGGTGACCCCCAGGCTGGGTCTTCAAACCAAGAGGCCTGAGCCAACAGGTGGTGGGTTGGTGTGCAGGTAGAGGGAGCAGTATGTGCAAAGGCCCAGAGGCCCTTGCAGAAAAACCACTCCCTGATGTGTGCCCAGAGCCAGAGGTTCACAAACAAGTCAGCTCAGCCAACAGGATCTGCTGCTGTCCCACTTGAGCCACCAAGGGGTGCAGGTGTGGGGATGTTAGTGGCACCCTGAGGTTGAGTTGGGGTGCCCAGGGCTGTGAACGTGGCCTGAGGGGCCCAGGGGGTGCGGCCAGTCCACGCTGGCTCCTTCCTTTGCCCCTGTACCTGTCGGCCAGAGCCAGGGCCTCGGGGTCAGTGGGAGGGATCATGAAGCAGACAGCCGGGGCAGTCAGCTCATTCCCTGCGCTGTCCGTGAGGTCCCAGCTCTCCCCGTTGTTCCTCTGCAGGGTGTAGCTGTAGCCCCGAGAGATTAGGCCCTGGTGGGGACAGGCCAGTCAGAACACATGGAGAGACCTGCCGCACCTGGTGGCCAGGAGCCCAGTCACCATCTCAGCCCCACCCCTAACTCTGGGACCTGGGGAGTCTTAGCCTGTTTCTCAGATCCTCCCCAAGAGGTTCCATCATAGAGAGTTGAGAGGGGCCAGCACCAAGAGAACATGTGCTGGGTCTGCCGGCCTAGCACCCACCTGGATTTCCCTTTGGGGAGCCCCTGTGCAGTCCCAGCCCATGTGTTCTCGTCCCTCCATTCCCTGACTTCTGGGGGTGGACATGTGACTCAGGTCTGGCAAATGAGAGAATGGCATCCCTGGCCACAGTGATTGGTTTAGGCTGGACACATGACTCAGAGCAGGCCAATGAGAACCTTCCCTGGGACTTCTACTGGAATGACTGGGGCCACTAATCTGGTAGGACAGAAAAGGCCAGGGCAGCAGGTGGGGTGATGCAGGGGCATTGGCAGAGAGGACCCCATGATGGAGATAAACACAGGCTCCTGAAATATTTGAGACCCTGCAACCAGCCATGTCACTCCTAAGGCCTTTCAGTGACAGAAGAGGAGGCAGATCTGGGCCCAGCCTGCCTGGGGCACCTGGAGCACCAGGCAGGGGCTCACCTGGTCACTCTCAAAGTCACAGAGCGCCTCCACGGGGATGGGCTTGAATGGCGTCTCCCGGCGGTACCTGAGGGGTACCACCTGCTGCCCTCGCTTCTGCAGGCCCCGCACCTCGTGCTCATACTTGTCCAGAGCCTTCTCCTGGTCCTAAACATGGGGGGGAGTGCCCAGGTGAGATCACGCAGCCTTCCCTGGTCAGCAGGCAAGGAGCTGGGGAGGGGCCTGCTCAGGCATCACTCACGTCCAGCTCCCGCAGCATCAACTCAATCTGGTATTGGTCTTTGAAGTCGGGACTGTATTTCTGGTTCAGGTCTGAGTCCACCTTGCGCAGCAGCTCCTGGGCATCCTTCACGTCTTTGTGGAACTAGAGGAGACCGGGGGGCCCTGTCACGGACAGGACAGTGCTAGGACACCTGGGGCTAATCCTGGCTGTGACTTTAAGCCCATTCCCAGGTAGGGCTGGGCCTCCCACTCACCCTGAATCCATGGGCTCTGCCACCTGGGGACACCCACAACCCTCCCCAGCCCAGCTTCCTGGGGGGCTTCACAGGGAGAAACCAGGTCCCTTCCCACCAATCCATGCAATGCCACCTCTATGACATATTGTTTTCATGTGTATATGCTTAGGGTTCTTCTCTATTCCACTCTTCTCTTTGTGCTAGGGACACATTGTGCTAGGGAATCATTCATTGTCAGCTGTCCCCTGGGCTGCAGCTATGAACATGACTTTGGGATCCCTGTGAAGCTCATAGCCCAGAAGGGCTGACACTGAACCAGGAGTTAGTTACAATAGTATCATCTGAGTTCAAGTGTCCCCAGATCACCTACTCATAAGAATCACGTGCAGCTCTCTTGTTAAAAACACACATTCCTGTGGAAACAATGCAGCATCCATCAACAGGTGAATGGGTAAACACAACGTGGTCCATGCATACAATGGAATATTATTCAGCCATGAAAAGGAATGAAATTCTGGTTCATGCTACAACATGATGAACCTTGAAAACATGTTCAGTGAAAGAGCCAGATACAAAAGGCCACATATCATGTGATTCCACTTCTATGAAATATCTAAAACAGGCAAATCCAAAGAGACAGAAAGTAGATGAGAGGTTACCAGGGGTTGGAATGGGGAGTGATTGTTCATTAGGTACAGAATTCCTATTTGGGGGGATGAAAACGTTTTGGAAAGACAGTGGCAATGATTGCACAACACTGTGAATGTAATGAATGCACTGGATTGTACACTTAAAAATGGCAAATTTCGTATTATATATTTTTTACCAAAATTAAAACTCCACACACCTACTCCTGTGCCTACACTATCCTGGTGAGTCAGACTCTCCAGCCCCAGCCCCCAGGGAAGGCAGACAAGGGCCCAGCAAGCTTGGGGCACGCCCACGTCATCAGAAGTGTAAGTACTGGGAGGCCTGGGCAGGCAGCCCTGCAAGGCTCCTGGAGGAAGTAGCACTGAGGCCATGAGTGAGCCAAGCAGGCACTGGGTGTTCCCACCAACGGGGCCCTGGGCTGGCAGGTACCTGGTGGTAGTCTTCCATGTACTTCAGATGGCTCTCCTCACAGATGAGCAGGTTCAGGTACTCCTTCCAATCTGCATGCACAGCCTCCATGTGAGCCTGCCAGGAGAAAGGAGGCAGATTGCTGCTGGCCAAGCACCGAGGACACGAAGGGAGGGATGGCAGGATTCCAGACCAGGAAAGGATAGAGGAGGGGGTATCTGGCCTCTGCGTGTGTGTGGCTCCCAGCCACCTCCCGCCCAGGGGTGGGAGGAGGAGTGAGGGGAACGTGTTGAGGCGCCAAGCAGGGCTGCTGTGTATGGGTGCTCAGGTTGTACACTGCACAAGGGACAAGTAGGGGCTGTGTCTGCCCAAAGTGGTGCTTTTAAAAAAATCTCACAAAGGTACTCCCCAAATTCAAGTCTACCAGAGCTCAGAATGTGACTTTATTTGGAAATAGGGTCTTTGCAGATGTAATTGGTTAAGGATCTCAAGATGAAATCATCCTGGATTTAAGGTGGCCCTGAAATCCAATGACTGGTGTCCTCATAAGAAGAGGAGATGACACACAGGTGAGAAGGCCATGTGAAGACACAGAGGCAGATACAGGAGTGATGCAGCTCCAAACCAAGGAATGCCAAGGATTGCCAGCAACTACCAGAAGCAAGGAGAGATGAGGAAGGATTCTCCCCTAGAGACCTCAGAGGAAACAAGCCTGCCAAAACCTTGATTTCGAATTTCTGGCCTTCAAAACTATGAGAGAATAACTTTCCTTTGTTTAAAGACACCAAGTTTGTGGTCATTTGTTACAGCAGCAATAGGAAACTAATACGGGCACCACATGTGCTTCAGAAGTCCAGGGACTGAGGGCAGGGCATTGAGATAAGGAGAGGACACAGGGTCAGACAGAGCAAGAGGAGGCAGCAAAATGGAGAGACAGACAGATGGACACAGGACACCCACCTTGGGGCCTGCCTGAGTGTAGGTGGCCCAGAGCACAGGCCACCCGGAGGGCAGGCTGGAGGAGGCGTCCCTTCCCGGGGCTCACGTACCTCAATGGATTTCCTTCCGGGGTGCTTGGCGGCAAGCAGCTGGTCACCCTCACTGTGCAGCTTATTAATTCTCTCCTCTTTGGCCTCCAGGTTCCGGTTGATGAAATTCTGCAGCAGGGGCAGCGGAGGGGCTCATTGACCAGCCAGGCAGTCCCGTGCTCCTTCCCAGCCCCCTGGCCCGCACCCCCAGAGCCTAGTGCCCACCTCGTACTGGCGCCGGCGGCTGGGGTAGTCGAGGTTGCAGTCGCTCCAGTCGTACTGCATACGACTCTGGGCCTGCTGGTCCAGCCAGTACAGCTCATTGGTGCAGCGCTGCATGTAGTCCTGCAGCGAGCTCAGGTGCTGCTGCCGTGCCTGAGATGCCGCCTGTGGGCGGGCAAGGACAGGGCTGTGGCCTTGCCGGCAACAGCCTCCCTCCACGCCTCCTGCTCCACTGCACTCCCTTGGATAAGTCACCTGACCGCCTCCCACCCTCCGAAACCCCTTCATTTGTTCTGCAAATGTTTTCTGAGGATCTACTAAGTGCTGGGCACGGCTCCAGGCCCTGCGGATACAGCAGTGAGCAAAACAGACAAAACCCTCACAGAATTGACATATTTGTGGAATGTTAGTTTACTCGTCTGCAAAATGGGAATAATGACAGCACTGATCTCATAGGGCACCAACCCTGGCATACAGCTGGTGCTCAAAAAACATCAGCAGCTACACTTCCACTTTTTTCTTTAACATGCCATGGTGCTAGGGGGATCGTAGCAAACTACCACAGGGCAAGGAGGAGGGGAAGGAGGACGGATGTCTGCGTTCCACTCTGCAAATGAGAACAGTAGTGAACACATGTGTGGGGCCCACCACGTGCCAGGACTGTGCTAAGGACTTCTCCAACATCAACTCATGCAATCCTCAAAGCATCCTAAGAGCCAGGGACTGGAAGTGATTGTTTTACAGATGAGGAAACTGAGGCTCCCAGAGGCTCAGCAGCTTGTGCCCAAGGTTTCCCCACCAAAAGGGGTGGAGGCAGCCCAGCTCCAGAGCCTCCTACAGGCTATACTATCACTGCCTCTGCATTCTCACATCTGAGGCGTCTGTAACGTCCATAACAAGTGTCTGTAATGTCCACAACATTTATGTATCACTTGTGCGGTTTTAAAAAGAAGACATTCTTGGGGCTTCCCTGGTGGCGCAGTGGTTGAGAGTCTGCCTGCCAATGCAGGGGACACGGGTTCGAGCCCTGGTATGGGAAGATCCCACATGCCGCGGAGCAGCTGGGCCCATGAGCCACAACTACTGAGCCTGTGTGTCTGGAGCCTGTGCTCCGCAATGAGAGAGGCCGCGATAGTGAGAGGCCCGCGCACCGTGATGAAGAGTGGACCCCGCTCACCGCAACTAGAGAAGGCCCTCACACAGAAACGAAGACCCAACATAGCCAAAAATAAAAATAAATTAATAAATTAATTAAAAATTTAAAAAAGAAGACATTCTTTAAAGGTTTTGAAAAAGGAAATAGAAAAGCTTCCGTTTATTAAGCAGGTGGCATTGTATCTGGCACACAGTAGGTGCTCAATAAAGAATTAAGAAGCAAATAGTAAGATGAACTGTATCCATGGGGTCTCTTGGGGTTTTCCACGAGCACAGGGCAAACAGGGGCGCCTCTCAGGTAGGGGCTCAGGGTACTGCCTCTTCCCACTTCATCCCCCTCCATCCTGTTTGAAGTGTTTACTGCACACACTTCTGTCCCCATGGCCCGGCTTCCCAGCCCCTCCCATCCCGTTCCCGGGGGCGTCTCACCAGCAGTTTCTGGTACTTGGCCTGGAGTTCGCTGTTCTGCTCCTGAGGACGGAGCCGAGGGCATGGGTTAGGGCGGGAGTGCAGGTGGGAGCCCCTCCTCCCCGGGGCCCCCCCCACCCCTGTGCACATACCTTGCCCCCGTCCTTGGTCAGGTGGGGCCTGATGGCCTTGACTTCATTGTGGAAGATGTTGTGCTGCTCCACCTGGTGGTCCACCAGCGGCAGGTCCGACCCGAAGCTCTGGCTGCTCAGCTTGTCCTGGCCGGACGGGTGGAGGGACAACATGCACGAGGGTGGGCCAGGGACTCAGGACTCACAGCCCACCCAGTACTCGCAGCCCACCCAGTACCCCATACCCTGGGAGCCTCGGCTCTCCTCCTCACGGTGCCGGCCAAGGAGTGAGTGAAGTGGCCCCGGAGGGATGCAGAGAGAGGCTGTCACATCCTATCTCATTTAATCTCACAGCAAACTCAGAGGTCCTCACGGTTACTGTTTCCATTTCACAGATGGGGAAACAGAGGCTCGGCCGGGGGAGTCACTTGCTTGGGGTCACCCAGTGCCTGGGGTTCTCCATGGTGGAGATGGGCTGGTGAGGGCAAAGGAAGGGCAGTGGCCTGCCAGAAATCTGGCCACTGCCCCCAGCCTGCCAGGACTCCAACGAGCCCGGGAGGGTCCCAAACTCCACCACTTCTGCTGTGTGAGCCTGAGCTAGGCACTGCACCTCTCTGAGCCTTGCTCATCTCATTGACACAAACATCAGGAAACACCGGGAACACAACTCCCTCCCTGGCAGGACTGTGGTGCCCATTCAATGGTAGGGGTCCCCCCGGCCCACACATAGCCCCACCCCAGCTGAACCCCGGGCCATACCAGCTTTTCCTCCACCAGCGCCTCCCAGTTGACCTGCGGGTCCACCTCCTTCACTGCCAGGTTGTAGACCTGCTTGTGTTTCCCGCGGAGGTTGGTCACACGCTCCTTCAGCTGACAGATGCTGAGCGGGGAGAGTGGCCACCCTGGTTAGCGGGGCTGGTTGGCGGGTGCACTGCCCATGCCACAAGGGGGGCGGCCTCCCACCCCAGCCCCTGGCCTCAGCTTTCTGCTCAGTGGCCTGGTAGGACAGGGTGACTGTGGCCTTGGGTCCAGGCAATCACTCCCACCCTGCTCCTGTCCACTTTCCTTCATTCTACCTTCCCCCACCAATGTTTCCTGAGAGCCCTACTGTGCACCCAGACCCACAGGAGGTTCCAAAAGAAACAGGCAGATCTGCTGCTCTCTGGAGCCCACCATCCAGCAGGGCTACAGGGTGGTGGGGGCCATGACAGTGAGAGTGCTTTGTCCACATCTAAGCTGAGGCGAGAGCCAGGCGCTCGGGAAGCCAGCTGGGCATTAGGCAGGAGAGAATGTGTTCGCAAGCTTGGAGGTCAGAAGGCTGTGGTCACACTCTGACCAGGACAGGAGAGAGACACCAGCGCTCCGAACCTCAGTTTCCCCAACTGCAAAATGGGTTGTCGTGAGGATAACATAAAGTGTTTGGCTCGTGCTGGCATCCAGTTAACCCTCAACAAACCCCAACTCGGGTTCCTGAATGCTGAGTGGCTGCAGCCCCCCTGCCCTGGTCCCGAGCAGGTCCCTCAGGACCCGAAGCAGAAGGGACCTACTCCTCGGCGATCATGTCCGCCTGGGGGTGCTTCATGTGCTTGGCGATGGCTGCGTCCACCTCCAGCACATACAGCAGCTTCTCTGAGTCTGAAACCTTCTGCAGGGCTGAGTCCCGGTGCTCCGGCTGCCGGCCCTCCTGCAGCCGGGCCAGGTCCTGTGAGAGTCACAAGAAAGGGGCGGGGAGAGAGAGTGAGCAGGGACTCAGTGAGCACAGCTGGGATGGGAGGGACGGGGAGGAGAGGGGCGAGCAATGGCCTCCCCCAGCCCTGCCCAGCCTCTGCTCAAGTGCCTGCTGTGGCCGGCTCGGGACACAGCTGTGCACAAAGAGACATTGCCCCCGCCCAGCCCAGGGGAGAGGAAGACCCCCAGAAAGGCAAGTCATAGATAAACCTCACAAAGGTGACTGCAAGTTCCTACAAGTTGGTGTTTACCAAGGAAACACAGCAGAGGGGGAACATGGGGGACCTGCTTGAGCTCTGGGGGTCAGTGAGGCCCCTCTGAGGTGGTGACACAGGCTAAGAAGGAAGGAAGAAAGGGAAGAGTGTTCTAGGCAGAGGGAATAGTCTGTGCAAAGGTCCTGTGGGAGGAAAGGATGGCTGTGATTGAGGCTGGAAGGAGGTACGGGGGAGGAAGTGGGAGACGGGGCCCCACCTATCCTTAAAGGCAATTCCTCCAGGGGCTCTGCAGGGAACAGGGTACAAGCTGGGAGCACAGTCAGGGGTTGTGACAGGGCCTGGGTGAGAGCTGAGGGTGGCCCACGCTGGGGTGTCACCAGTGAAATGGCGAGAATGAACCAAGTGGGTGGGCATCTGGGAGGCACGATGGATAAGTCGCTGATGAGTCCAGGGTCTCTGCTTATTTACGGAAGAACAATGAATGAGCAGCGGGTACAGCAGGTTTCTAAACACAGTCCATTAATCCACTTAGTGGACTTTCAGGGAGCATGGCTGGGCACTGTGCCAGGCCCGGGGGACCCCAGGCCCAGGGGGGATGAGTCAGAGACTGGACTGGGGGTCCAGAGACTGGACGGGGGTCACATGGGGGAACTCGCGAGGCCAGTCCCCTCCCCTCGCTGGGTCTCGGCGTCCCCATCTCTGCAATGGGAGTAAGAGAAACCCCTGCTTCAGAAGAGGCATCCAAGTGACCCAAGGACTCTCCCTTGGCAGTGAGAAGGTGGGAGCACAAACGTAGGCTCGTCAGGGACGAGCCTCAAAACCATGCAAGTGAGAGGAGCCAGACATGGAAGGCCACGCTGCACGGGACCGATTTATGGGAACTGCCCCGAGTCGGCTAATTCACAGGCAGAAAGTAGATGAGTGGCTGCCAAGGGCTGGATGGGAGTGGGAATCTGTAGTCAATGGACACAGGAGATCTTACGAAGGGATGAAAAAAAGTTCTGAAACCAACCTACAGAAATGACTGCACCACTTGGTGATGTTACTAGAAACCATTGCACTGTACGTTTAAAGGGGGTGCATTTTTCCGATCTGTGAAACATGCCTCAATAAAGATGTTGAAAAAGAAGAAGGAAGAAATGGCAAAAGGAAAAAGAAGTGAACAGAAGTGATGTGGTGCCTGGTACGGTGTCAAATGACTCAACTTCCTCTCGGAGGAAGAGAAGGTATCCAGCACGTTCTTCCAGGTCTTTCCTGGGCCGGGAGGGCTAAGCAGCAAGTGGGCCCAGTGCCCTGAGGGGCTTGGGGGTGAGGTCCACGTGGCAGAAGTCCAATGGCGCTGGGCCATCACCCCACCATGGGTGGGTCTGGCGAGTTAAAAAGTTGCAACAAAATGTCACGGTTCTTGGCTTGGGTGGAATTTTATCAGCTCCACCATCACCAGCTGATCTGAAGCTCTGCTGGGCAGTTATAGTGTCAAAGATTAATTTTGCAAAAGGAGGAAGTAAATTAATCATTCCCTATTTCACACAGGTGCAGGTGCTGTGTGGGAACGCAAGCCCTCTCCAGCCGAGACAAGAAAGAACATCTAGTGGGGAGATATGCCATGTGGGTGTTCAACAGTCAACAGTTGGACAAGACTGATCAATGGGAACAGAGGTCAGCAGAGTGGTTACCTCTGGGGGATACTGATTGGGAAGGTCCCTCGGGACCTTTCGGGAAATGTCCTCTATCTTGACCTGAGTAATGGTTTCATGGGTACCTACTGATGCAAAAACTCACAAGGGTGAGCTCTTAAAACTTGGACACTTTCCATAGACAAGTTTTTTAAAGTAAAAAAAAAGAAAATCATAGGGACTGACATATCTTGTAAATGACACACACACTGATGGACAGATGAAGGACAAAATCATAGGGACTGACATATCTTGTAAATGACACACACACTGATGGACAGATGAAGGACAAAATCATAGGGACTGACATATCTTGTAAATGACACACACACTGATGGACAGATGAAGGACAAAGCAAACCCAGGAGATGTGGTGAGGATAGGGATGTTCTCCAATTCTTCCAACTTTCCTGGCATTTAAAAATTGGGATCGACACAAAAGGTCACATGCTGTATGATTCTGTTTATATGAAATATCCAGAATAAGTATATCCAAAGAGACGGAAAGCAGATTAGCGGTTGTCAGGGGCTGTGGGGAGGGGATGGGGAATGACTGCTGACGGGTGTGGAGTTTCCCTTTGGGGCGATGAAAGTGCCCTGGAACCAGATAGAGGCAGTGGTTGCACAACATCGTAAATGTACAAAATGCCATGGAATTGTACACTTTAAGTGGTTAATTATATCTTATGTGAATCTCACTTCCATTAAAAAAATAGGAAAGTTCAAGAGAACGTTTGGGTAGTAAAATTAATAATGATGTTTTCTTCCAAAAAAAGGAAGGAAGGAAGGAAGAGAAAAGACAGAAAGATTATCCCATGCAGTCTTCAAAGAGTGGTTTCTTTTCTTAAGTTTGTTCATTTGAATGAAAAGAAAATAGTTCAAAATTATCTCCCTAAAACATCCTTGTTACTTTGAGTCATTACTCTAAGCAAATACAATGAGAGAGCTGGATGCTATTCACACGCACAAGAAAAGGTCACAGGTACACGAGAAGGTTAATGGATGATGGTTCTCTCTGGTGGTGGAATTATACGCCATCTTAATTTGCTTCGTTATACTTGTTTATCGGTCCTGAAATGTTTGTAATGAACACATATTACTTTTATTAGGAGGAAAAAAGGACACACTCCAAAAAGCTGTTTTCATTTAGGAAAGCACACGCCACCATGGCAGTCACAAGAGAGGGGACAAAAAAACTGCCAAAGGGGCTGGGTACCAGGGCAAGGGCATGGCCAGAGGGAAGGATGCTGGCAGGGCTGGCTGAGGCCGGAAAGAAAAGTGGGAGGTGGAGGCAGGAAAGGAATGAGAGAGGGGAGGGGGGACCCTGAGGGAGGGGGGCCCTCTTGCCTTTCCTGCCCCACTCTCCCCATGCCCCCACTTCTCACCCCCAGCTGTGCCATCCCCAGCCCACTCTTGTCCCTCAGGTCTCAGGGGGACTGGTCCTCAGGTGGGTGGATCCCTTGGCTCTCAGAGGAGTGGCAGCCACGTCTGGGCCTGGGGACAGCAGTGGGGCCGGCCGGACCTTGACCTCTCTCGTGACCTGTCCACCCTCAGCCACCCACTCCTCTGGACCCTCGTCTTAGTCATGCCTGGAATGCAGATGAAATACAGACGCCCAGTTAAATTCAAATTTCAGATAAACAATGGATAATTTTATAATATTATTATATCCCAAGTAGTACATGGGATATAATTATACAAAAAAAAATATTTGTGTTCTAAAATTCAAACTTAACTGGATACCCTATATTTTTATTTGCTAAATCTGGCAACCCCACCTGTGGGATGCCTCTGGGGTCAGCTCTGTCACTGACGCAGTCCGCCCTGGCCCTCTCTGAACCTCAGTTTCTCCAGCTACAAAAAAACATATAAACTCAACCGCACTGGGCTGTGGAGGGTTCAGAGAAGAGGGGGTCATCTTAGCAGCTCATAGGACTGAGCATGGCTCCAGTGTGGCCCACGGTGCAGGATCCCCAGGAGAACCTTTGGGCTCAGGTCGGTTGTTATCCCCATGTTACAGGAGAGGAAACTGAGGCACAGAGAGGGAAAGTGATCTCCCCAGCCTGCATCTGAGTAGTGGCAATGGTAGGAGAAGTAAGGATGATGATGTTGATAATAATAGTGAGCCCTGCACTGCAGCTGCATAATCTCATCGAATCTTTACAGCAGCCCAGCAGGTGGGGACAATCGCTCTTACCCTTTCAGAGGGAATCGCATGAACAGAGAGGTAAGGTGACTTGCTCAAGGTCACACAGTAAGTGGCAAAGCTGGGATCCTAACCAGAGCCTGGATCCTGAGTCTGTGGTTCTCCTCCAGATGGGGCCCATAAGCTGCAGCAACTTTGTACCCGGGGTGGAGGAGCTGGTACTACCAGCAATAAGGAGGTTCCTCTTCAGTGCATCTCCACCTGGGCACTTTGACATTTGCGGCTGGATCATTCCGTGTACGGGGCTGTTCTGTGCACTGTAGGGTGTATAGCAGCATCCCTGGACTCCACCACTAGATACCCACCCACTGCATTCCCCAAGTTGTGACGGCTAAAAATGTCTCCAGATGTGACCACATGTCCCCTGGGGGCAGAATCACACCCAGGTGAGAACCACGGGGTCAGACAAGCCCCTGGTCCTGAGCAGGGCTGGTGGCACAGGGAGCACCAGGGTGGGTGATGGGGCACTCACGCTCTGCAGCTTGGCCTCCGTGTCCACGATGTTCCTCTCCACTTGGTCGGCATTCTTCTGCAGCTGCTCAATCAGCTCTGACAGCTCCTTGTTAGAGACGCTGCAGGCGGAAGAAGGGAGGTAGGCGGAGGGCCAGAGGGCAAGGGCCGGGTCCCCACCAGCACCCAGCCTCCCAGGCTGTCCCCAGCCCCAGGCTTGGAGCAGGAGCTGTCCAGTGAGCCTCAGATGGAGCTTGGCTGTCCCCCCAGGGCAACGTCACTAAAGGCACAGAAAGGAGGCAGCACCTGGCAGGGAATCAGCCCTCGCTCTGGCCATCGCTCTAACGCTTCTGTTTTACCATGCTGGCAGAGCACACTTACCCTTTTATTCCACATTTTTTACTGAGATGTAAAATTCACCCTTTTAAAGTGTATAATTCAGTGGTTTTTAGTGTATTCACAAGGTTGTATAACCATCATCACTATGTAATTCCAGAATGTTTTCATCACCCCCAAAAAGAAACTCCGCATCCTTTAGTACTCACACTCCTCACCATCCCGCCCTACGGCCCCTGGCAACCACGAATCCACTTTCTGTCTCTATGGATTTGCCTATTCCGGACATTTCATAGAAATGGAATCATACAATACGAGCGACGCCTTTCATGTCTAACTTCTCTCACGTACCAATATTTTTGAGGGTCATCCATGTTATAGCATGTGTCAGTGCTTCATTCCTTTTTATGGCTGCATAATACTCCACAGCTTGAATATCTCACAGTTTACATATCCAGTCATCCACTGATGGACATTTGGGTTGTTTCCACCTTTTGGTCATTACAGATCAGGCTGCTATGAACATTTGGGTACAAGTTTTTGTGCGAGCAGCATTATTAAATACCTGACACTTTTAATCTACTCACTCTTTATACTTAAATAAATTTACTAAAAAAAGGAAATTGCTCTTCCCATTGCAAACATAAAACCAGAAGTCCTTGCCATCAATGGAGGTAACCACCAAAATAAATTCCACGGAAATAAAAGGATGGCATTAAGTTCTAGCCGGACACTAGGCCGCCTGCACATGTTGAAGCTGAGCCTTGCCCTCACCTGCTTAAAAGCAGAGCTTGGCACATGCTGCAGCCAAGTTAGAGCTGTGCTGGCACCAGGCTGAGACCTCCTGGGTGTTCTCAGAGCATCTGAGAGAGACCTGAAATCAGAACGGCTTTCTCACTTGGTGTTTCTGTGTTTCCTCCTGTCACATCTGTCTGCCCCCCCGAAATCACACCACAGACCACTCTGGCAAACACTACTGTGGGAGTGAAGACCTTGGCTTTGGACTCAGATGTGGATTCTCGCTGTGCGACTTGGCCAAGCTGCTGTCCCTCTCTGTGCCTCTGCTTCCTGCTGTCAAATGGACCTTTCCCAGTGGGGTGTTAGGGATGGGAGTGAGGTTATGCTGGCAAAGAGCTGGGCACCCAATAAATCTCACAAAGGTTCAAAGGTTCATGATTATAGTCGTTAAGGAGCCTTACTGATCCAGCTCCGACTTTGTTTTCTTTAAACAAAGGAAGGAACAAAGACCAGAGAGGGAAAGCAACTTGGTTAATGTCACACAGCCAGCCAGCCAGCCAGCCGGCCAGCAACGGTCAAGATTAGTACTTACCCCTCTAATCTCCATCAGAGACCTTTTATACCAGCTCCACAGTGGGGTCTGAGAAGCTAAGCACCCAGAGCATCATTCTGCCCACACTCAAGCACTTACTATGTGCCAGGCCCAGTAATGCACACAGGCACAGCCACCCCCAGACTGGGAGGAAATCAGAATTTATAGAAATAGTCACGAGACTGAGGCAGGCATGACCAGGCAAGCCTCCTGACCAGCTTGGTAGGAATGGGGATGGTCAGTGAAGGCTTCCTAGAGGAGGTGGTGGTGGCTGGGTTCTGAAGGATGAAGAGGAGTTGGGGTTTGTGGGCAGAAGGCTCCGATGAAGAGAGGCCATAAAAGAGGCAGGTCCTGGGTGTGTCCCTTGGGGTGGGCCAGGGCAGGGCTCTTGACCATCAAGCAGAGCGGGCAGCCAGCTCTTCAGAGTGGAATTCCTCAAATCAAGGCCTGGGACCCACCTATTGTGGCACGAAACATTCAGATTCCCAGGCACTAACCCAGAGCCTCTGAATCTGGATCTCCAGAGCTGGACCCAGGAAGCTATATTATTATTGCTACTGTTTTTACAGGTTCCCCAGGGGACCCTGATACCCTCTAGGGTTTGAGGTCCAACACTGCAGGTACTGCTGGCGTGGGGGGAAGCTGGAGGGGGGTGGAAACAGGCATACAAACAGGAGCTGTGAGTCTGTCCAACCACGTCCCAAACCTTGCCTGAGGGCCTGCTCTGTGCCAGGTCTGGACACACAGGAACTAGGGGGAAGAGGGGAGGGTCTTAGGGAATAAGACCCAGGCCACACTCTCTGCAAAGTCAACCGAGGAGGCAGCCTTTCCCAAAGTGGGGCCCCAGGAACCCCAGTCCTGTAAATCACTCCTGGAATGAAGGCTTTGTCAGTCTAGGCAGTTAGGAAAACCCAACTCCTCAGTAAGCTCAGGAGCCAGTAAAGGCTCTGAGAAGTCCTGCAGTGGAGAAAGCTGGTATTCAGTAGAGCATCCAGGAAGGCTCAGAAGAGGGGACTGTGGGTAGAGGATCTGGGTAAGGAGGGATAAGGCTGCCAGGTCATGGGCTGACCCCCACTGCCCCCCACCCTGGCTGGGCGGAGCACATGGGGAATGCGAGCACTTCTGCCCTCAGCCCTACCCCAGCCACTGACCCCAGCCTGGCCTCAGCGCTCAGACGTGTTGAGTCTCAACCCAATATTTAACCCATGACAGTTGGGGCCACCACTGGGAACCTGCAGTGTAGGTTAGGTGGGGGCCTCATCCCTGTCAGGTCCAACGCAGCTCCACCTCAGGGCATGGGGCCAGCTCTCAACCAGCCCCTTCACTGGCTGGGGCAGGTTCGAGGAAAGTGCCTCCTGGACCCCACCCTGGCCAGCCCATTACTCCAGCTGAAGCCCAGCACTGGAAGGGGACACAGGGTGGGGGTGGGGGGGACAGCCAGCCCCAGGGACCTGGTGCTCCTAGTGGAGAACAAAGGACAGCTCAGTGGGAGCTGTGGTCAGACAGGCATGGGTTCCAAGTCCTGTTGGACCACTTACTGCTTGGACCATCCCAGGTAAGCACCTTACCCTCGAGGCGCCTCAGTCTCTCCATCTGTTGACTGGGGATGACCACAGAGTCACCATGGTAATTGGACACTTAGTGCACACGCTTCACCAGACATCAGACACGTTCACAGCATCCTCACCCTAAGCCCCTGGGGGAGGTTTGTGTGCCCTTTACAGGTGAGGAAACCAGCAATTTTACTTGATAGATATCAAGAGAAATGAAAACATAGGTCCACACAAAAACTTGTACACAAATGTTCATAGCAGCACTATTCACAATAGGCAGAAAGTGGAAGTAACACAAATGTTCAACTAATGAATAGATAAATGAAATGCAGGATATCCATACAACGGAATACAGCTCAGCCAAAAAAGGAATGAAACGCTAATACAGGCTACGGTATGGAGAAACCTGGAAACCATTAGGCTAAGTGAAAGAAGCCAGATACAGTCACAAAAGATCCACTTATATGAAATGTCTACAATAGCTAGATTCCTCGAAGCAGAAAGTAGAGTAGTAGTCGCGAGGGGCTGGGATGGGGAGGAAGGGGAGCAAGTGCTAAAGGGTGTGGGTTTCTTTTTAAGGGGATGAAATGTTCTAAAATTGATTATGGTGATGGTTGTATAATTCTGTGAATATACTCAGAACGGCTGAATTGTACATTTTAAATGAGTGAATTATATGATATGTGAGTTATATCTCAATAAAGCTGTTATCGAAAACATTGGCAAGTGCCATTTGTAAGTGATAGGGGTTTGTTTCTTCTTCCCTCACCACCTCGAGTGGTCCCTGCCTTTTTATCCTGTTTTCCATGGAGGCTGGGCCAGCTCCGGGTTATGCCCAGCTGCCTGGAAGATGCTAGTTAAACACTCACAGAGGGATGACCACGTGCCCGGCTGGTGCTAAGCAAATCACATATAGATTAGCTCATTAATCCTACCACCCCCTGAAGTAGCACTGTTCTGAGTGCACAGAGCCATTAGATAACTTGACCACAGTCTCACTGCCAGAAAGCAGGGTGGAGCTGGGATTCCAATCCAGGCCTCTGGAGAACAGTCTCAGCACTTCTGCCTTTTGGGTTTGGAGTCCTGAATGAGTGACCCCAAAGGGTCTTGCATTCCTCCTGCCATCTAGCTGGCCATGGGAGCAAACGTGTGTCCCCTTGAGAGCTGCAGAGCCGCACACCAGGAGTATAGGAATGTGGGCGGGTTGGGAACCTGCAGAGAGGGGGTGCAGATCCCAAGAGGGCTGGGAACTGGCTGGGCCGGTCCAGCTTTTCATCTGGCTAATGAGCCACACTAAGGCAGCCAGACGCCACACCAGGGTGCTGTCAGCCCGCCCGAATGATGGAGGCCCAGATACAGCCCTTCCCTAGCAACCTCTTCTGAGTCTGGTCCCACCCACGGAGATGAAAATCTCCTGGTTGAGCCAGAAAAGCCGAGGTGCCCCCACCCACCCAGAGAAGGGAAGGAACCAGGGAAGCGGCTCTAAGTGACAGGCTGAGAGAGGGACATGCCCAGCCTCCCTCCACTTACTCAGAAGTTTAACATGGACACAGGGGCTGTGGGCAGTGACCATGGGCACTGGTAGTTGCATCCGAAGTCATCCAGCCCCACCTGCTCATTACATATGTGAGCAAACTGAGGCCCTCAGAAGCGAACGCACCCACCCAAGGTCACACGGTGGGCAGCCAGTGTCCTTAGTCAGACAGGGTTCAAATCCATTTGTGCAACCTTAGAGGAGGTACTTTACATTTCTGGGCCTCGGTTTTATCATCTGTCAAATGGGCAAGATACATCCTATCTAGGTAAGTGAGGTGGGCAGTGAGGGTCAGGGTCACTTCTGGAAACACCAGAATCTCAAGCTTCAAAGACCACTTTGGGGTTCAAGGACTGAGCTGGAGGTTGGGAGCAGCCTCTAGGGGCCCATAAGCAGATTAGACATCATGTAAGCTCACGAGTGGAGTGTCACCGGTTTTACCAGCGCCTAAAACAGTGCCTGGCACACAGGAGACACTCAACAAATACTTATGCTGTACAGCAGAAACTAACAACATGGTAAATCAACTACACTCCAATAAAAAATAAGAAAACAAAACCAAATATCCATTCTAATCACCTAGCGCAGGGGCCCCATAAATGGTGACAAAGACTATTCATGAAACACCTATTCATTGCACTTTTACTCCCTGCAGGGCTTGCCATTCAAATGAGACTGAGCCCTTACATTGCTCCCTGATCTGTGCATGGGGCTCTGCCTGTGGACCCCCTTTCTCTTCTGGGAACCCCTTCTTGCCAGTGGCGCCTGGTCCTGTAAAATAGGTTCCTTCTAAAAAAAACAGTAACTTGGGGGCTTCCCCGGTGGTGCAGTGGTTAAGAATCCACCTGCCAATGCAGGGGACACGGGTTCAATCCCTGGTCTGGGAAGATCCCATGTGCCACGGAGCAACTAAGCCCGTGTGCCACAACTACTGAGCCTGCGCTCTAGAGCCCGTGTGCCACACCTACTGAAGCCCGTGCACCACAACGAAGAGTAGCCCCTGCTCGCCGCAACTAGAGAAAGCCTGCAAGCAGCAATGAAGACCCAACACAGCCATAAATAAATAAATAAATAAATATTTTTAAAATAAACAAAAAATTTTAAATAGAAGTAAATGTTAAAAAAAATTCTTATAAAAATAAATAAAAATCAGTAACTTCACAGCGCTGGGGACGGCAAGGTGAACAATACCAGGGAGAAGGTGCGTCTAAATGGAGGACACGGCACTCTCTCGGAATCCTCCTCAATAACGCAAAACCTCCATGTCATCGCTGGGAGCCAGCAGACAAACGCAAATTGAGGGACGGTCTACAAAACACCTGACCAGACCTCTTCAAAAGTATCAAGGTCACAAAAGACCAGACTAAGGGTTAGATGACAGACCTGATGACTAAATGCAACCTGGGGTCCTGGAACAGAAAGAGGGCATTGGGGGGAACTGGGGAGGCAGAACAAAGTTCATAGCTCAGTTTTCTACAAAAAGGTTCCTTCTAGATTTCCAGGTTTTCAGCAAAATCCTATAGGAATGGATGCTTCTGGGTGATGGTGTGTCCAGGATGCCCACGTGGACAGGTAGGGCAGTGGGTGCTGTGGCCTGACACCCCATCTGGTAAAAGCTGACAGGGACCCAAGACTAGGCTGTCCCCAGAAACAGCCCTCTCAGCCCAGCCCAGGCTGCAGTCAGGGGATGCGAGTGGGTTTCATAAGCCAGGTATGGTCACACCCAGCAGACTGGGGCTGTTTCTCCAGAGAACCTGCCTTTGTTTTCTTTTCCAGGGCTGAGGAAGTTGGAGTCTGGCGAGGGTCCAGGTCCCATCTAAGGCACAACAAGGGGCCCCATTTACTTGGCCTGGTCTGCGTATGAGACTCCTGGTAAAAGGAGGGAAAACGGGGTGCAGGCCACCCGGGGGGCTGCCTCAGAGCCCCGGGGTGGGTTTGAGGACACTCGGGGACAAAGAGTTGTTTTCTGGGTCTGAGCCCACAGGCACCAGCCTGGAACAGACGTCTCTTTGTATCTCAGGATGTACTCTGAGTGTTGGAACTGTGGGGAGACGGCCTGGGAGCCTCAAGTGGCATCGGGTATGCTCTCTCCGTCACCGGGAGTTAGAAACTCAATAACCACAGCCCGACCTGCTTTGCAGGTGGCCACTCACAGCCCAAAAGGTCAGCTGCAGAGTGGGGAGCTGGGGCTGGAACCCAGTGCTGTGATGTCCAGGGGGCAGCCCAGGACAGCCTGTGGTGTCTGGTCAGCGGGCCAGCAGGGATGCCAACTAGAGAAGTGAGGACAGAGGTGGCACTCCAGGTCACCCAGACTCTGTAGATGCTCCATATGGAGCAAAAAGAAAGAGAACACAGGCGTCTCAGAGGACCCTCAGCCCCACCCACCACTAGTCACTTCTTCTTGCTATAGTTTGTGTGGGGAGCCCCTGGCCCTTTCCCACGATATAGCTGTACTGCAGTATAGCCTGGTGGTTAAGCACCCAGACCAATGGCAGGCAGCCTAGATTCAGATCCTGACACAGTCCTTGTTAAACTGTCAGTTACTTAGCCTTTCTGAGACTCAGGTTCCCCAACTGTCACTGGGGGTCATGGCAGTCCACACCCCTCAGGGCTGGGGCAGTTAATTGAGAGAGCAGATAGAGGACTTCCCTAGTGGCAGAGCGGTTAAGAATCCACCTGCCAATGCAGGGGACACGCGTTCGAGCCCTGGTCTGGGAAGATCCCACATGCCGTGGAGCAACTAAGCCTGTGCTGAGCCTGCGATCTAGAGCCCATGAGCCACAACTACTGAGCCTGCATGCCACGACTACTGAAGCCCATGCGCCTAGAGCCCGAGCTCTGCAACAAGAGAAGCCACTGTAATGAGAAGCCCGCGCATCGCGACGAAGAGTAGCCCCGGTTCGCCGTAACTAGAGAAAGCCTGCATGTGGCAACGAAGACCCAACACGGCCAAAAATAAATAAATAAATAAATACATTTATAAAAAAAAGAGAGAGAGAGAAAGAGGGGATACAAAGTGCTGCCTCGGAGGGAGCCCGGGGTTCTCTGCTTCCACCCCGAGTCACCACCCAGGGATTTGGGCTCCTTTTAAGGAGCAGATAAAGGCCAGCAGCTAAGGCTCCATGTGAGAACCCACGGGTACGGAGAGCTAAAAAAAGACCCCGGGCCACCCACACCATCCACACCGATCCTTGTGCAAGCCCAGACGCACTCTGCTTCCACCTTGTGGATGTCACCCCGCCCGGGCGTGGAGAATTCACAAGTAACCTCAATATTTGGAAATGTCTCCTCCGACTCCTGCAGGGAGAGGCCATGCACGTATAAGGGTAATGAGGCTGCAAGGAGGACCGGCTCTCAGGCCCGACCACCTTGAGTTTGGACTAAGGATCAGGTCACTAGGTTTGGGGATTTGAGAGGTTCAGGGTGTTTCTACCATGAGTTTTGCCGCTCTGAGAACTCTCCCCTGTCTGCATCCGGGAAACCACAGGACGGAAGGGTGGGGAGGCCTCATCTATCAGGTCGTTTAAGCAGAACACCAAGAACCACCCCAGATCCCTGCCTCTCCCTCTCCTGCTTCCACCTAGGAACAGAGTCCTGTGCTCCCATCCTCTCTCGGGCCCTAAGGTCTTCACCTTGATCAAGCGCATCACCTCTCACCTGGACCAATGCCAATAGCCACCCCCAACCATCTCCTTGCACCCTGACTCTCGCTGCCCCCAGCCAGCTTCGGCACATTCATCAGAGATATTTCAACGATGCAACCAGATCTCGCCATTGTCTGGCCTCAAACTTGCCAATGCTCCCAAACACTCTCAGAAGAGAGCTCGCTCTCCTGCCCAGGACCTGCCTCTCCCGCCCCAACCTTTGCTGCCTTTAGCTCTCCCTCTCCTGGTCACCCTGCACCAACTGGCCCATTCCTCTCTATCCTGCCTGCAGGGAGGGAAACTGAGTCAGCCTGGACCAGGGAAAGAACGTAGACTGAGTTTGGGCTCGGGCAGGTTCCTTAGTCTCTCTGTGCCTCGGTTTTCTCATCTGCAAAATGAGTATAAGAATCAGCCCCACCCAGAGGGTTGAGACAATTCAAGGAGATGATCCTTGTAAAGCACTCTGGACCTTGGACGTGGCTGTCACACCACAAAGGCTCAGGTTTGTTTCACCTGCCTACCCTTAATTTCCTTGTCCGCACAATGAGCTTATTGCATCTACTGACCGGGTAGCAAACAGAAGCAGGTGGGGTCGGCACTATGTCGCTTTGCTTTCAAGGCCATCGCTGCCCAATAAAAACAGAATATGAGTATATTTGTAGTTAAGTCTTCCTAGTAGCCACATGAAAAACATAAAAAGAAACAGATGAACTTAACTTTTATACACTATTTTGTTTAACCACATATTGCTAAAATGTTATTTTGACAGCTAGTGAATAGAACATTATTAGTGAGATAGTTTACATTCTTTTTTTCATAGTAAGTTCCTCAATGTCTGGCATGTGGTGTACACTTGCAGGACATCTCAGTTTGTTCTAAGCACGTCTCATGTGGCTGGTGGTTAACAAATAGGACAGCACAGTTCTGGGTGGTTCTGGGGCCTCTGGACCGCTTTGCTCTAAGCCCATAGTGACTGCAGCCCATCAGTTCTGCCATAATGAAGCTGATAGATGCTCAGAGCATCTATCCACTTCACTTGGTGCCTGGTACCTAGGGACATGTAATAAAAGGTCATTTCCTGCCACTCTCCCACCAGACCCACACAGGCTGGCCAGACACCTGCCCAAGGCCAGGTTTCATCTATGGGTCTCTGGCTGCCTGACTTCAAAACAATCCAGGGCTCCCAGCTGTGCCCATCAGAGCATGGTGCCTGGTTGTGCAGTGCCAGGACACACAGACCACAGTCCCACACCCTTTCCCAGGCCACCGGAGCTGTAGCATCCTTGCCCATGGCCATGGGGCAGAGCCAGGGGCACGTGACCTGCTCCAGCCATCCCTCCCTCCTGCCTGAGAGAACAGCCTCTTTCCTGACCTGCCACTCCAGGGAACAGCTCACACCCTAGACACCACGGAGAGGCCACAGCTCTGCCATAACCCCCACCCCGTCGGTCACAGCCCAACTTGCTTTCTCTTTCCAGGTGTCGAGATGGGAACTGGCAGGTTAAGAGTGTGTCTGATGGGGACGGCCCTTCCTCCCTGGCCAGGGCCACCTCACCTTCCAGGCCTGAGTCAATCCCCATGTTCTGGCCCTTGATCATGTCCAGGGTTCCTCCCTTTTGGGGTTAATTCTGTCTCTGTAGGTGCCAGCGGGGAGGATCAGTCTCGGAATGCCTGGAATGCACAGGGGCCCACACCCCTCCCAGGAACCAGCCTCCCCAGCCTCACCCCTCCTAGAGCCCAGAGAAGGGGTCTGGCCTCCTACTTGCCACGTAGGCAGGCTGCCTCCAGGGCCAGCCAGGCCCTAAGCGGCCCCCAGGCAACCGCCAAGCTCATCTTGGGGGCTAGGTGTCTCCCAGCCTCCACCTCCTTTAAACACTGCCTGGCTGAGAGAGCGAAGGCTATCACTCCAGGACACCTGCCCTGACCCTGCCACAAAGGCACACACAGTAGGTGCAAGAAATGATCGCTGAATATGAACAACCAAACACTGAGAGGACTCGCTAGATGCCCATCACCCACTCAGCCCTTTCCTGCAACATCTGCCGAAATCTCGCAGCCCTGGGAGAAGGGCACCCTTATAGTAATTGGGGTGCTTTTCTTAATTCCGTGTATTAGGTTATAAACTTTTGGACAAATAGGATTTACTCATCTCTTGGGTTGGCCCTTCTGTAGCCTTTAATTCGAGGCCTTGCACAGGCTTGGGGCTCAATAAATAGATATTGAATTGAGCAGACATTTTATAGCACGGAAACAATTCTTATCTCTCCATTTTCCAGATGAAGATAATTGAGGCTCAAACGGGTTAAGAAACCTGCCCAAGGTCACACAGTTGAAAAGTGATAACGCCAAGATTTGAACAGGTGCCAGAGCCATCTCCTCAGAACATGGGGGATGTCAATACTATTCCACAAAGTGACGGGAGATATTGGGGAGGCGGGACAAAGCAGCAAGGCGTGCACCACCCAGGGGAGGCGTGATGATTTACATCTTGTTGGCATCTTTATCAGTATAATTAAACCCAGTGGTTGAGTAACAATCAGTGGTGGTAGCTGAGGGTGAGTCGTTCTCCTAAGATGTCACCACAAGGGGCTCCCAGCCTGTCCCTCTGAACGGGCCATTGCGGGGAAGGAAATGGTATGAAGAAACCCCTCCCTGGGCTACGCCTTCCCCCGGCGCCGACACGCAGTCCTGCTTTGATCCTAACAACCCATCATCAAGGTTGGTACTATTATTGCTTGCAGTGCAGATAAAGAAGCTGAGCCTGGGGAGGAAGGGAGAATTCCCTGGAGCCAGAAGGTCAGCATTTATGCTGGTGACTGCTGCCACCCCCCGCCAGTTTTTCAGATTGTCAATATTTCTAGATATTCAGTAATTGCTGAATAAATTTTCACCCCCACCCCCAAATCCTTGTCCTCTCTCTGCCCCTCTTACAGGCCCTGGGGATAAGCCCTTCTCCATTACCAAGTCATGCCACAACTACTGAAGCCTGTGCGCCTAGAGCCCATGTTCCGCAACAAGAAAAGTCACTGCAATGAGAAGCCCGCACACCGTAACGAAGAGTAGACTCCACTCACTGCAACTAGAGAAAAGCCCGCATGTGGCAACAAAGACCCAATGCAGCCAAAAATAAATAAATAAATAAATATATAAAATGTTTGCTCAATTCAACACCTATTTATTGAGCCCCAAGCCTATGCAAGGCCTGGAACTAAGGGCTATGAAAGAGCCCCCACCAAAAGATAAGTAAGTCCTTATTGTCCAGAAGTTTACGGTCTAATAGGCAGGATTAAGAAAAGCACCCCAATAACTGTAATTCTAAAGATTCAGATTGCCTAGGTCAGGGTATTTTCATCCATTCTGCCCCATTTAGGCCTTGTTTCCTAACTTAATTGTGAAAATACAGCTCAGTCCGATAAAATGCAGGGAAAGAGCAAGAAGGAAACAAAGAGAAAGCATGATAATAGGAAATACAAAATAATATGGCAGGAGTAGGTCCAAACACATCATTCATTACAATAAATGTGCATGAGTTAAATTCACCTGCTAAAAGATAAGACTCTCAGGTGAGAACAGGAAGACAAAAAAAAAAGCCAGCTCTATGCCATTTTATAAGGCATGTACCTAAAACAAAATAACACAGGAAGGTTGAGAATAAAAGAAGAGAGTGCGACAGACTAGGCAACTGCTGCTTTAGCTCTTTTAAAGGAAGAGCAAGGTGCATATAACTCTATGGACAAGTTATATTGCTCATATACTTAAGGCAATCAGTGAAAACATGGGATTTGATGGCTGCACATCAAAAGACTGAAGTCTGGGCCCTGCTTCATTGATTCTGACTTAACTGGCCTGCAACAGGACCTGGGCATCACCTTCAAAGCTCAGATGATTCTAACGTGCAGGCAGGGCTGGGAACAAGGGAATGAAACACGGTCTTGTGTTACAGGGTTAGGGGAGCAGACTGAGGAAGAATCCCCAGGTCTCTGCAGGAAGGAAGTCTTGTAGAAAGCAATACCCAGGAAGCACCCAACAAATACCAGATTGACTGGTCAACTGACTGATAGGCTCCCTACTAGAAACTTCCATGGTAATTAGCTGGGTGTGGAGGAATTTACTGTCTGTTAATCCTGGGGAAGTAGGTTCTATAGTGAGAGGGCTGCTGGTGTAGTAACTCTGGCTCCGTTTCATGGCCCAATCTGTTTCTGCCCAGGGAAGACCTCCCCAAAAGCGTGTGCTTTGGGGCTCTCATTACAGACACACACACAGAAGTTCAAGCCACTTTGGGTAACACCAAGGCGTGTCTTGGAGATTTCTGCAAGGTTTAAATGGGGCTCAAGCCAATCTCAACACTCCTGGTTGTTACGACGTCATTCCGGGTTTGAGACCAGTGGACAAGGAGTACTGGCCTTGGTTTATGAAGCACGTACTATGTGCCTGATGCTTCACACATGTCACGTCCAGTTCTCTCCATTATCCTACACACCTCTGATTTGCAGATTCAAAACAGACCTCCCACCACTGCTTACTGAGCACCTGCTGTGTGGTAGGCATCGTTCCAGGGATGTGGCAGTGACCACACAGCCTGCAAAGTCCCTGCCTTCATGAAGCCCAGAGTGGGGCAGGAATGTGGCCAGCAGCACAGCTGACAAGAGGCACAGGTGGACCTGGAAGTCAGGTCTGCATCTCCCAAACCCAGGCTGTTTCTATTCTACCCACCAAGCCCTCCATCCCTGCCTTTAGCTTCAGCTTCCCTCTCAGTAACATGGGGGTTTTGTTGCCCAGTTTATAGTTGAGAAGAGTCAAGCTCCTTATCCGGAGCAGCAGGACTGCAGCCCTCTCTGTTCTTGGTGGCATAAACTCAGAATCCTTCCTCAACCTTCAACTAGAACCAAAAAGTCTCCACACCCGGGATGGAGAAGTGAAAACCTTAAAAGCCATGAGTCTGAAATCTGAGCCCAGGCTGCTGGCGCAGCAAAGAATTCTGCACGTGACTGTTTTACTGCAGCTGCTCAGCCTTCCAGGGCCAGCAGGCCTTGATGGGGTGGAGCTACTGGCCAGCGAGCAGCCCATTGTGCATTTATCATATAAGACCTGACAAACCCTCTGCCCAGGAAAGGATGGGCTGGCGACCAGCTGGGACACCCTACCAGCCAGCTCGCCTGCTCCCAGCTCATAGCAGCTGAGACTCTGAAACTCTGAGCCTCACCTGGAAAAGACAGATGAGGGTAATATTAACTAAGAAAGACAATACAATCATAATTTAGGGAGGTTGTTCCAAGCTAGGACTCAACCTCAGAGGCTGTCATGTGTTCACACCTTTCCCAGTTCCCGTCCTGTTGTCCCCTCCCCCACTTCTGAGACTCTCCCTTTGTGTCTCTCCATCCAGAAACCTCTGGCTTGTCCTCCATTTTTAAAAAAGATAAATAAATAAATTTATTTATTTATTTAATTTTTGGCTGTGTTGGGTCTTCACTGCTGCACGTGGGCTTTCTCTAGCTGCAGTGAGCAGGGGCCACTCTTTGTTGCGGTTTATGGGCTTCTCATTGCGGTGGCTTCTCTTGTTGCGGAGCATGGGCTCTAGGCGCATGGGCATCAGTAGTTGTGGCACGTGGGCTCAGTAGTTGTGGCACATGGGCTCTAGAGCGCAGGCTCAGTAGTTGTGGTGCACGGGCTTAGTTGCTCTGCGGCATGTGGGATCTTCCCGGACCCGGGCTCAAACCCGTGTCCCCTGAATTGGCAGGCGGATTCTTAACCACCGTGCCAAGGAAGCCCTTGCAGCCTGTTTATGGAGCACACAGAAGATGGGGGATGGGACAGGGGACTCTCTGCTCAGGCCCTCCCATGCAGGAAAGGGAAGGGCTCCACCTGCCTGGAAGCAGGAAGGGGCACCTGGGGCCTCCCTCCCCAGGCTCAGGAGGATGGAAGACAGAAGACCCATCAAAAGCAGAGAGAACAAAGACCAAGGACCATTTCTGTCTTCGCACTCCTGAAACAGGCCGGGGCAGGCAGGCTGGGAGAGTGGCAGGTGGCACTGGCAACGCCCCGCACAGCCCTGCCTAGAGCGGAGAGGAGCTGGGACTCCTGGGTACTCCTCCCTTGACAAAGAGCCTTGGAAACGCTCCCAAAGGCAGCTTCTCCCCCAGCCCCCAGGGCCCTCCAGAGGTCCCTCACCCTCCTTAGAGCGTTGCCTAAGAGGTATGAATTGAGCTCAGCCTCTCCCCACAAAACTCCCTGCTCCCAGATGAGTGCCCTGACCGTGCCTGAAATGCCACCATTAGCAGCCATTGTTCTGTTCTGAATCTAATTTACTAGGTCTCGTTCCTTCTGCCAAGTGAACTGGGCAAGTGAGGGCAAAGCCAGAGAGAGGAGAGGCAGAAAGGGCTGCTGGGCGGAGTCAGGGATACAAAACCCAATGACTCCACCATCTGGCCTGCAGCAGTCCCAGAGACAGCTGCCACCAGCCCCAAGTACAGGTGGGGAGACCTAGTTTCCCTCCCCAGGGGCCCTGAGCCCCCCACATCAGCCATTTGTGAGCTGTGAGCCCAAGGTGAGTGCCTTTACTATTGGCCTCAGTGTTACCCTCTGTGAAATGGGATACCACCACCAGCCTGGCAGGCTCGGTGTCAGAATGAGATGCTATAACGTCCATGGCCATGCTGGGAGCACAGTAGGTGTTGAGAAATGGCTGCGTGGACCACTCACTCGGTCCTGGTCACCCACATGGTGGGAGGTGGGCTTTGCTGACAGGGCCCTCCCCCAAACTGTTCAAGCTTTCCAGCTTCACTGATCAGTGCATGAGTGTCTCTCCATGTGTCTTAGTTTTTTTTTTTGACTGTGCTGCACGGCATGTGGGAGATTAGTTCCGTGACCAGGGATTGAACCCACGCCCCCTGCATTGGAAGCCCAGAGTCTTAACCATTGGACCGCCAGGGAAGTTTCTCCATGTATCTTCTTTTTTAAAAAAATATTTTATTTATTTATTTGGTTGCATCAGGTCTTAGTTGTGACACATGGGCTCCTTTGTTGCGGCTCGCTGGCTCCTTAGTTGTGGCATGTGAACTCTTAGTTGCGGCATGCATGTGGGCTCTAGTTCCCTGACCAGGGGTCGAACCCGGGTACCCTGCATTGGGAGCTCAGAGTCTTAACCGCTGCGCCACCAGGGAAGTCCCCCTCCATGTGTCTTCTTAAGTGGGGGTCCATGTGAATGCTGGGGTGATTGAATGAGAGTCAGCTGACCTCCTGCCCCACTTGGGCTGCAGCCTCCACAGCTGGAAGAAGACCAGCTGCCTGGTCACCTCTGGTCTTAGCACCATTCTCATCTTTAACAGCAGTGTGTGATTACCAATATTGGCTGCCATGATTTACTGAGCACTCACTATAAGCCCTGGTCTGGGGCTGGGCCCATCACATGCATTATCTTGCTTGATCCACTAGTGACCTCACCAGCTGGGTGTTCCTGCATCACTCCCATTTCACAGATGAGGAAACTGAGACTCAGAGGTGTTACCTGATCTGCTCAAGGTCACACAGCTTAGGAGAGACAGAGCTGGGGCTTCAACTCAAACCTGGATGGCATCAAACTCTATGCTTGTAACCACCGAGAGGCCCAGGGTACCCCAGCTGGCTTCCAGGAGGACACGCAGCTCTTTCACCAGTCTCCAAAGCCTTGGGCCCTGCCTCCCACATAGGGCACCCTCCCATTAGGACTGGGCCATTCTTGCAGGACTGTGCCCAGGTGAGGTCAGGAAGCGAGGCGAGGCTGTTGGGTGCTTACTGGGGCCCAGGCCTGTGTGGAGGGGCAAAATTAGCCCCATTTTACAGATAGGGAAGCTGAAGCTCACAGTGAGGCCAAATTTCTTTGCCAAAATCAAACACAGGCAGAATTCAGTCTAACTCCAGAGCTGGATCTAACCACTCCATTTCTCCCAATGACAGGGCAGACACCTCCCCAGGAAGTCCTCCCTGATAGCCCAGGTCTCCCCGCCCTCACTTCAGACCAGTCAGGGAGCACCAGAGCCATCGGGCTGGAGACCTCGTCTGTCCAGCTCTACATCCCCCCGCACCAGGCTCCCATCACCACCGCGACACAGTCCTGTAACCATACTAGTAATTAAGCAAAATTCCATCAAGTGCAGAGAGACTGTCAATGTCTCTTCCACCTCCACCCGCACCGCCTGGGAATGGTAGCCCTGGAGTTGTGCAGTGCACTGCCTGTCCATCATGGCATCCAGTTCAATCCCAGACACATAGTAGGTGCCTATTCGAATTTATTCAATAGTTATAATCATCATAGCTGCCGTGGACTGAGGCTTCCTATAATTCTCAACCCTTCCCTGCATTATTTCATTTAATCCTCATGCCAACGATATCACCAGGCAGGTACTACTTTTATGCCCATTCTACAGGTGAGAAAACAGAGGCTCAGAGAGGCCAAGCAGCTCTCTCTAGGTCGCACAGCCAGGAAGCAGGGGCTGGCTGGAGCTGTACTCTCAGCCACAAAGCAGGGCGGTAGGACAAGGGCCCCTCGAGACCCTCCCTGCTGAGCTGGATACTATCCTCAGTGACCTGCACCATCAGGCCTGACCCTGTCATTAGTTCAGGTGTGCACACCAGTTCCCATACCTGTCATTAGGAACCAGGGCAATGAGAGCAGCTGAGTTCACACCCAGTTTCAGCTGCTAAAAGTCTGACAAACAGGGAGGGGTGGTTTTCTCCAAGGGGGCTCTCCATTCACTAATTTCTGTTCACTTGTGCAGTCCAAAGCCCGTGACTGCTGGGTGTGAAGGTCGCGAGTCCTGGTTCCTGGATCCCCTTTGCTGGGGACAGGGATGCTGACCCTCAGGCTGGGTAATTCCTATGTGCTGGGGGCATTCTCTCCATTGTTACGTGTGCTCCTCCCAGCAACTCTATGCAGAAGATATTAGCACCATCCCTGCTTTGCAGACAAGGAAACTGAGGCTCAGAGAGGTTTCTGCCCACAGCAGATGTAGCAGAGCCGGGACCAGAGGTGAGGCGCTCCTAGCCTCCTCAATGCTGAATCTCACTGGCAACCCTGCCCGCCTTGCCCCAGACAGAGGAGGAGGGCCCCAGAAAACTCAGGGTGCAAGAATAACTTGGGGGTCAGCACCCTGTGACCAGCAACCACATCTTAGAGTTACAGGTACAGGGCTATGCACTCAGTAACACTCAAGAGACTCTTGTTGACAGAATTGGGCAAGAGGCAACCCCCCACCCCACAATCTGGTCCATGAACTTGTCCCCATCAAGGGGAAGGGGCAGAGGGACATGCTGGGCTGGTACGACCATAGGCACCTGGCTCCTACCCAGGGCTGTGACTGTGCGGGGCCACGGGGGTGTGATGGAAGAGTCTCTCACCCCATCTTGGGGAGAGAATCAGAAAGGCTTCCTGGAGAAAGAGATCTCTAAGCTGAGATCAGTCATTCAGCCAGGGGCAGAGGGTGGCTGCTTTGGGCCAGGAGTATTGAGAGGGGCAGGACCTGTGTCCTTGCCACCCTGAGTCCCTGAAGCTGTAAAGGATGGGAATTCCTTCCTTCCTACCCTCTGCTGGGAAGGCCAAGACCCTCCCAGCTTGTCTGGATTCATTATAACTTTTGTTAGGTCCAAGCCCAGCCCTTGGGGAACTGGATGGATGGAGAGCTGGAGGAAGGGGGAGCTTGAGGGATGGGGGAGGCAGAGGGCAGGGCGAGGCTGGCCCATCTCCCGGTGTGTGGGTGTGTGCGTGTGTGAAGGACTGGAGGGGCCCCAGTCTTGGTGGGGGGAGAACAGAATAGTCCTCCGTGCCTGGCACGGAGCATTTGATTGTGCAACGTCTGAAAGAACAGTTCAGGGACTGGACGGGACCCCAGCTGGGTTTGAGAGCCAGCTGGACTCAGCCACAGAGGAACAGCACGCAGGGCCCTGCCCATTCCCTGGGGATGTGAAAGACCAGGGAGGCTTGTGTGTACGTATGTAATGCAAAGGAGAGAGGGGGCAGTGGGGTCACAGGACAGGGGAGTTTCTGAAAGGACTGGAACTCAAAGAAATGGAAGGCTCACACTCCCCATGCCAGTGTCCAGGCCGCCTGCACCTGTCAGACAGGTCTGCCTGGACTGGACCACAGGGGCAGGGTGGGAGCCCAGGCCAGAGTGTCCTCACTTTCATCTGAGGCCTGGGAGGGAGTGAGGGACAGCTTTCGGTGGAGGGGGTGTCTCAGGTGAGGGCACTTTGGCGTGGATACTCCCAGGCAGGTGGGCTATGCAATTGCTGAGTTCCCCACCTGCCTGAAGCCCCTTGTCGAGAGAAGTCTGGTAAAGGCTCCCTCACAGCTAGGAGGCCCCGCCCCATTTTCCTTAGAGAGAGGACAAGGCAGGGTCTGATTCTGCCCCCACTCTCGATCTTAGCATCTCCAGTTATGAAGTGAATACATTAGGCTTAAAACCGATGTGGCCTGCCGTTTCAAAGCAAACACATTGAGACACGTTATTCCCTTCCCAGGCAGCCCTGAGAACCCGAGGCTTAGAGACGCCACCAGTTTCGGGGCTTTGTGATTTTTCAGGGGGCAGCCACGCCCCTAAGAAATCACGGAGGGAGAAGGCCCCATCGTCTCTCAGCCGATGCGCAGACCCTGGGGCGGGTGGTGGACAAGGGGTGCCTCAGCCCAGCTTCCCCCAATCCGACCCCACACCCACCGGTTCCCCTGGACCAGGTTCTGGAGCGCAGGATGGCAGGTGCTGGGAAGTGCTGCCGCAGGTGGCACAACCCCATCAGGCGCCCCCCCCATCCCCGCCTGCCTGACGCCAGGAGCACCTGCGCGCTCTCCAAGAAGCACTGGTGAACGCCCGCCACTCAACGCCTCACGCTCCAGCTAAATTTCACGGCCCGGGTGCGCCCCTAGACGATGCTTAGGTCCCCTGCGCACCCCACTCCCCGGCCTTGGGTGTAGCGTTCTCCAGAGGACACACCACTCTCCACCCTGGCTGTGCTTCCTGGCCCAGGAGGACCCCTGGCGCAAGGGCGACCCCGCAACACCGAGGTCCCCTGTACCTCCAGCTAAGTTCCTCGCCCTCTAAGCACCCAAGCCAGTGCTCTCTGGGCTCCTAGAACTCTCCGGTGCCAAATAGCGTGTTTTCCCTCGGCGCCCCCAGCCCATCCGCATCCCCACCTTGGCGGTGCTTCCCAGCTCAAGGGTGGCCCTCGGGCCCCGCGTTCCCGCGAGTCGCGCACTCCTGGCTGGGTTCCCAGCCCGCTGGGCCTCCCAGGGCAGTGCTTCCTGCGCACCCCCCCATCCCCCTCAGCCCTCGAGGCTCGGTTGTGCCCCCCACGACCTGGGCGGTGCATCCCGGCCCAGCGCGCCGCCAAGCGCGCTGCGCATGGGCGCCTCCTCACCTGCGGGTCCGAACCGTGGGGCTGTATTTGCCTTTGCTTCTTTTCTTGAAGAGCGAGTTCATGGTGGCGCTCGGGGTGGGCGGGTGGGACGTCGGGTCGCGGCGCCGGTCTGGGCACTGGGCTGCGGAGGCCCCGGCGCGCACCAAAGGGCGAGCAGCGAGCACAGGTGAGCGAGCGGCGGCGCTGGAGCCCCGAGTGCTGCGCGGCTGCGGCGCGCGGTCACTACTCGCGGGGGGCGGGGCTCTCGCAGGCCACTGGCTCTCCCAGCCGCTCCCGAGAAGGTGGTGCTTACCTTCCCGGAGGAGGGGCACCAGGCGGGCGGGGCTTCCAGGCTCGTGCGGCGCCGGGCCAGATCGAGTGGGGCGTCCGCTCTGGAGTGGGGGTGGGGACACCGGGTCTTGTCAGGACACAGCCCACCGCCCAGCACGGACATTCGAGATGCTGGGCAGGTGGGCGGGGGCTCACTGGCCACTTTCCCGAGCGTGCTCAGTATCCCCCTCACCCCCGCGCTCCGGGCCTGGCGCCCCCCTGAATGAGGGCCCCATCTGGCTCTCTGCTGCCCCTCTTGGGCATCAGCGCTTCCTTCTCGTTGGCTGAACCCAGGTGGGTGCCCACCTCCCAGGTGTGGCAGACACTGGATGGGTCTCTATGCCTCGGATAGCTAGCGAATTACATTCAGGTGGTAGCAGTGTCGATGGCAATTGAGAGAAGGGAGCTCTGGAGTGCGCCCGCCTGAGTTCAAATCCTGCCGCTACAGTCAGCTGACTCCTTGGCAAGGCTTCTTGCCGTTCCCAACCTCAGTTTCCTTATTTGTCAAACAGTGATAACAACTGTCCTCCATCCCATAGGAGGTTCCTGTAGTTAATTCACACAAAGCACTTAGCACAGCGCCGGAAGTGCCAAGTTAGACTCTGTGCCAGCACGAGTCCAGGTTAGACCGTGGCCCTGTTGCGCCGTGTGCCAGTAGAGAAGGCTGCAGTTAGCAGACAGTGAACTGAGTCTGGAGGTGAGCCAGAGTGGGGCCCTGGCAGCGGGGAGGGTTCAGCACCACTCTGGAGGGCGCTGGGGCTTCTGAGCTCAGCTGGGAAGGAGGAACACACAGTCCCCCGGGAGATGCCAGAAGGCATTGGAGATAAGCTATGGCCAAAGGGCTCAAATGGGGAGCAATGAGGTCTGAGAGGCAGAGAAAAAGGGGCCCCCACTGGGTATCCAGAGTCCTCAGGGCAGTCCCTTCCCCAGCTGTCTTTTATTTTAAAAATAAGGAGGTGGGGCTTCCCTGGTGGCGCAGTGGTTGGGAGTCCACCTGCCGATGCAGGGAACACGGATTCGTGTCCCAGTCTGGGAAGATCCCACATGCAGCGGAGCGGCTAGGCCCGTGAGCCATGGCCGCTGAGCCTGCGTGTCCGGAGCCTGTGCTCCGCCACGGGAGAGGCCACAACAGTGAGAGGCCCGTGGACCGCCAAAAAAATAAATAAATAAAAAATAAAAATAAAAATAAGGAGGTTGGTGGGGAAGTTGATGCCTACAGGCTTTTCCTGTCCCAGACCCCAGAGCATCTGAGAATAATGTCCTTTAGGCCACTGGTGTCCCCGCCACCAAAGTTTTGAAGCGTTACAGAGACTTTAGGAAAACCTTATTCCTAAGGGGGCATCTGCAGGTGGGCTTAAGCGGGTCTGTGGATCCTCCTACAGTTGCTTTCAAAATGTGTGTGTCCAAATGTGCATTTTTGCGGGGAGGGTCTATCTCTTTCAACGGGTTCATTCATTGACTCATTCAACAGACATGAACACTCTCCCAGCCTTGGCTGCCTGGTTCTTCTGCGTTGATGAGGAAAGGGAAAAACCAAAAAAACAGCAAAGAGCCTTTCTCTTAAGGGAGGGGGAACGACACATATTAATAATAACAGTAATAATAATAATAAGTTGATGACCTCAAATTGTTAACTTTTCGAAAGGGTCTGGGGACCTAAAAAGGATAAAGGACCCTGGGGGGTGCCGCAGCTCAGGATCTCCAGGGGAGTTTGTAAAATGCAGATTCCAGGGCCTTGACACCCCCCCCAGCTCCTGACTGGGGAGCACAGGAAGGGTCCCAGGAATCTGAACTTTTAGCAAGTGCCCCTGGTGGTCCCTGGCCTCTTATGAGAAGTCAAGAGTGAGGGATCCTGCCTGCAGCTCCCCACCTGCTCAGGTGGAGAACCCTGAACAGACCTTCCAGTCAAACCTAACCTTTCTTTCCCCTCTGAACTTGGCTCTGCCTGGCTCCTCTCTCAGACGCCCCTCCTAGGCGGGGAGTTCCTCACAAGGCAGCCGAGGGCTTGAGCAATTCCCTCCATCCTGAAGGGACTTCCCTTCCCAAGTCTGAGGTTAGGACGGGGCTTGGCCGGCACCTAGAGACTGCAAGTCCAGCCAGCCGACATTGGGAGCAGGTGTCAGGGAGGAGCCAAGGCTTCAGCACACAGGCTGGGCAGGCGCAGGGACCCGGGGTCTACGGAAGCCCGAACTGTGGACAAAGCTTGCTCACCCCGGACCCCTTCCTGCACCCCAGGTGAGCCAAAGGGCTCAGGAAGGAACACTGTCCATCACCCTGCTTTATGGCACAACCCTGCGTGGAAACCCTTTTCCTTCCTTCTCCTGACTACCTTTCCCTTGGAGGCTAAACCTACCTTAGGGAACGTTCATGGCAGTAGTGTTGCCAGGGAGGAGGCCCTGGAAACAACCTGCTGGCCACTGGGATCAGGGTCAGGTGGTTAAATAACCCAGGGCATATCTACACCGGGAAGACCATGTAGCTGGAAAAGAATGAGATGTCATATATGTAGTCAGGCACCAGCAGCAAAGTGTGAGGGAGAAGCAGGGAATGTATGTGCATATACACACAGAAAACTTCCGGAAGGTTCCACAACAAACTGCTAGCCATGAGTCCCCTCAGGAGAGAAATCTGAATTTTCATTATACACTCTTTTATAGTGTTTGGATTTTATTTTATTTTTAAAATTTCCTTTGGATATTATTTTTATATGTACTTAGATTGCTTTTCCAATGGCTTTTTTCAGCTACTCTTTAAAAACTCATTTCAAAATGACCCAAGCCTGGCATTCCCTCTTCCCAGAGCCTTCCCTGCCGCCCTCCCCACTTTGTGCCCCTCTGTCAGTGCCCACTCAGTACCACACTCTATGGTACTAACCTCCTTCCTTGTAGGACATTCTGACTGGACTGAAAGATGCTGGTTGATAAGGATTTTGGAAGATATAACACTTGGGCAAAATAGAACCCATGCTGAGGAAAGAAGCCTCTCTACCTTCAAGTTGCTGATAGTCTAAGGTCAGAGACAAAGATACAACAACTACAAAGCCAGACTTCCCTGGTGGTCCAGTGGTTAAGAATCCGCCTCCCAATGCAGGGGACGTGGGTTCGATCCCTGGTCAGGGAACTAAGATCCCACATGCCGTGGGGCAACTAAGTCCACGCGCCACAACTAGAGAGCCTGTGCACCGCAACAAAGGACCCTGCAGGCCGCAGAGAAGATCCCACATGCCACAACTAAGACCCGATGCAGCCAAATTAATTAATTAATCAATTAATTAATTAAAAACAAATACAAAGCCAACTGGGATGAGTCTGGGGAGAAGAGCGTTATCAGAGCTCTGAAGATGGGGAGGAGGGGGAGCAGCCTGGGGAGTCCTGGGGTGGAGTCCTCGCTCAGTCCTTTTCAGTTATGTGAACAGCTTGTGGGCAGGTCATTTTGTCTCTCTGAGCCTCAGTTTTCCTCATCTGTGGAATGGGCACAACCATAGCATCCACCTCCTAGGGTGAGATCCCATGTGTTAAGCACTTGGTATGCCCCCTGGCACTGAGTGAGGGCTCCACAAATGGGAGGGGATTACCTCTGCAGCTGGAGGCTCGTGCTCGTGGGGTTGAGGGTTACGAGCAATTACAGGAACTCCTCCAAAATGTGTCAGAACTCTGGACTTCTCCAAACTTTCATATCTTCCTTCTCCACACCTCCTAGAAAAGTGAAATTTGGCTTTTGGGAGGGAACCTAAGTAGAGACCTCCAGGTTAGCAGGCTTGTAGCTCAGCTGCTGAGTGACAGCTGTGACACATGATTTAATGCCATTTCTCGTTTATTGAGGACCAACTCCGTGCCAGGCAACATGGCATATGGCCAACATGCTTCAGCTGATTGACTCTCCCCAAGGACCCATACCGGTGAAGCCTTCCCAGTCCTCCCCCGCAGGAGGAAGCTCTCTTATCTCACGTTCCAGGGAAGAGCACTGAGAGGCCCCATGCCCAGCTGGGCTGGTTCCTGGGTTAGCCTGCTCTGGCCCCGCGCCCTCAGACCCCCACCCGCCTCCACCCTCCTGGGCTCGGGCATAGGTGCCAGGCTTCCGCTGACTAGGCTGGGCCCAGCCCAGGTGCTTCAGGGAGAATTAGCAGATTCAGGGAGGAATTTGAGTTGTGCCGCACCATCCCTCCTCCCTCGTCTCTAAAATCTGGTTTCTGAGCTGGTGCTGCTGTGTATGTGTGTGTACGTGTGTCTGCACACGTGTACACACATGTGCACGCTGCTCTGTGGGCAGGCCGGATGGGATGGGAGCTGTGATCTGGCCCTGTGAATTCTCCTCTGGGCAGATGGGATTCGTTTGCTTCCATGGAGCCCTCTTATGCCAAGTGACTCATCTGCTCTGCCTGTGCCGTGGGGTGGGGTCTCGGGGAGAGTGTTTGCTTTCCTGCGGTTTACGTGACGGTTAACTTCACGGAGATGGTACCTGTAGGGCCATCCTGTTCCCTGGCAACCAGGCCATCCTTGGCCCCTGAACTCTGTCCCCTCCCTACAGCTGGGCCAGGCTGCCGGCTCCCAGGAGGACCACCACCTTCTGAAGGGTCACCCACACCCTCCCTATTTGCTGTCAATGTTTCCCCAGCAGCTGGAGAGGTGCTCACTCACTCCCTGGCTGGCTCGGGTGTTTCTGTGAACCAGTTTGAAACAAGAAGGGCAGCATTGCCCCAGTCCTGGAGAGAGGGGTGTGCAGGTTCCTTACCACAGAGCCTTTTCCTCCTAGGACGGAGGCCCAGCCCATTCTCCTGCAGACAGTCATTCTCCCATCTCCAATGGTATGGCCTCACCCCAATCTGGGGAGCATTTAAAAATGCAGATTCCAGGGTCCCTCTTCTGAGATTACAGGTGGGTGGGTCTTGGTACAGCCCAGGAATCTGCATGTTAACAAACACATACTCCCTGGGATGCTGAAGCGTGTGGGTTTCTGGGCCACCCTGAGAAACACAGCTGTGAACAGAAAGAGATGCAGCCCATGCTCAGGCCCTGGTCTATACCTGCCTGGGAAGAACCCACAGGCTGTAGCCTGAGGCCAACCTCTGTTTGAATCCTGGCTCTGCCATACAACCAGCTGTGTGACCTTGGGTATGTGGCTTAACCTCTCTGAACCGGGTTTCCCCATCTGTAAAATGGGGATGAGCCAGCGCTCGGTGATGTGTGCAGAGCACCTGGCATGGAGGTCCCTCTCCTCCCTGCCCTCCAAGGGGACAGGAGGGGGCTGGCCCAGCTTCATCAGTAATAAAGTAAATAACATGTATTTACTTTTCTTGCAAAACAATGCAGGGGATGGAAAATCATGTTGGCCCTCCAGCCCACATGGGCTGACACACTCAGCCCTGGGCTGGGGGCCTAGTGAGCTCCCCACAGCCCCCCTGGGACCAGAGGGGAGGCTGGGCCCTGGCAGCAGGGACAGGAGAGGGTGCATGGTGAGTCACCCACTCGGCCTGCCCCTGAGTCATCCCCCAAGAATGTGATTCAGGCCCCCACTGGCCCAGGGCCCCTGGAAGGCTGCCCCATCCTGGCCACCTATTTACTGCCTGCTAGGCAGCCCCACTCTGCTGCTCCCCAAGGGAGCCACTGCTCAGATGACCTTCCTGCTGGCCCTCTCTGGATGCAGGTGTGCACCTGTACACCTGTGTCTGCTGTCAAAGTTTTCAAACAGCTCCTGACCAGCGGTTGAATAGGGGCTGGAGGTCCTGGCCACCCTGGCCCTTGCCCCAGGACCCAGCCACTGAGGGGTTAACCCTCTGCTCAGCAGGGGAACTCTTGGACCTGGCCTCACCCACAGGCTGGCATCCACTCTGGCCCAGCCAGACTGCCCCATCATCGCATCTTGTAGATCCAGGCTTCATCCTGAACCCGGGGTGGCTTTCCAGCACAACCTACCCCACATCTCTGGACACCTCATTTCAAGGCCATCTCTGGGCCTCTCAGATCAAGCTGTGAGGGCCACTCAGTGAGGAGGTCACGCTGTCAGGGCAGTGAGTGGAGCTGGGTGGGGCCATGGGGCCAGACAGGCTCTGCCAGGCCTGGGATCCTCGCAGGACAGGTTATCCAACCCAACCCCAAAACTCCCCTCCCCACGACCAAGCTTACTTCCTCCTGCCCTGCCTGCCAGGGCTCATGCTGCCCAGACCGGTGGGGCTACATTTCTGGGGCCAGTGTGTTACAGCCCCTGGGAATGGCCCAGGTCAGGAGGGCAGGACCCCATTCCCTCCTGTGCCTGGGGGCCTGAGTAATGGCCAGGCCAGGCCACAGGGGAGAGAATATGGAATCAAATCAGGTTTTAGCTTGAAGCCAACCTGGATTTGAATCCTGGCTCTGCCATGCACCCAGCTGTGTGATCTTAGGCAGGGGGCTTAACTTCACTGAACCTCAATTTCTCCATCTGTAAAATGGGGAAGAGCCAGGGAGCCAAGATGTCAAATCCCAGCTCCTTCATTTCCTAGCCATGTGACCCTGGGGAAATGTCTTCAACTCTCCGAACTTGGGTTTCTCCATCTGCAAAATGGGGACTCTCTGGCACCTGCTCCATAGAGTCTTAAAAGGATTCAGTGAAGTAAGACACATAACAATGACACACAATAACAACTTCTGTTGAGTGTTTACTATATGCCAGGCCCTGTGCTACGTGCTTGGCTCAGAGGGTCGGCACTGTGTTTTCTAGCTTCGTTGAGGTGTGATGGGCGTACAACAGAGTGTATATATTTAAAGTATACCTACCATCTGATGAGTTTTGACACAAACACACAATGGTGAAACCATCGCCACAACAAAGATGACAAACTGGCCCTCTTCCCCTCCGCATTTTTCAGATGTGGAAACTGAAGCTCCAAGGCATTCAGTGCCTGCTCAGGAAGGTCAGGAGTGGCCTCAGGATTTAAACCCTGCGGTCTGAGCCAGCACCCTTGTCTCCACCTCCACCACCATTCAGCAGGTGCCAGGCACAGAGTAGGTGCCCAGTGTCATGTTGAATGAATGAATGAATGAATGAGTGAATGAGAGGGTCACTGCACCATGGTCCTGGGGAAGATCCCCAGAGGAGGGCCAACCAAGGGCTAGTAGGTCCTGAGTCAGGACCATGGTGGAAGAGAAGGGGGTTATTCGTCCATTCGTCCAATATTTATTGAGCACCTACTATGTAACAAGTCCTGCTCTAGGCACTCAGGATACAAGTGGAATACAATGGACACATGTTCCTGCCTTCAGGGAGCTGGCGGCAGAGGATTGGGGTGGGGGACGGTGTAAGTATGAGGCCCCTGGTGGATGATGGCACCTCTCCCATGTCCCCAAGGATGGAGCACCCCAGGCACAGTCACAGACTGGGGGTCCCGGGGATACTGTGAGGAAAGTGTCCAGACCCCAGGCTGAGGCTGGTTGGAGCATCTCACTGGAGGCAGGCAGGGACCCCAGGTTCCCTCCTCCTTCTCCTCCCTCCTGAGCATCACTGATGTTTCCATGGGAATCAGGTTTCCTTGTCCCGAGGGGAGGATCTTGACCTCTTGCCCACAAAGTGCCTCCCACATGTTCACCCATCCATTTATGGAGCACCTACTGTATACCCCATCCTGGGGATACAGTAGCTAACAAGATACAGCCGGTATGCCCCGGTCTGGGAAGAGAAAGGGATAGAAAAGCAAGCCGACAACCGCATTTAAATAAGTGAAATGACTTAAATGCCCATCCACAGGGCAGTGGCAGGTGAACGATGAAAGCATCAGGCTCTGGAAAGGTGGATGGGGGTCAGGAAGGCGGGGGTCCGTAGGCCTTGCAGGAAAGGAAGTCTAGGCTGTAGCAAGTGAACCAGTAGGTGCTGTGTTTTTGCCATTTGTGATTTAAACTAGAGCTGCCCCTATGTCCGCGAGTTTGCCTGTCTACCCCAGTCTGGACCTGCCCGGGCCCTTTGTCCACTCTCTCTGCTGAGGTCAAACATTCCTGCTCTGGACCCAGGAGGCCCAGTCACCACAGGCTGCCCTCCCGGGCCATTCTCTGGTCACTGGCTCAGTCTTAATCCCTCACCCGGGCTCAGGCCTCGGAACCGATGAGTCAACACAAGCCGGCTCTGGACAAACACCCCCTCCTCCTGGCCCTGGGGTCCCTACTCCACACCCACCCAGTTCATCCTCTTCCCAAGAAAGGGTGCAGCCTCTGCTGGTCCAGGGATGACTCAGAGCAGCCCTGGCCAAAGGAACTTCCTGCAATGCCGGAAACATTCTGTATTTTAAGGGAGGCACGAGCCACATGTAGCTATTGAGCGCTTGGAATGTGGCTCGTGCAACTGGATGTTTAATTTTGTTGTTTATATTTTTTATTTACATGAACATATGACATGTTCGTATCCATTGAGTTAATTTAAGTAGCTGCCTTTGGGACTTCCCTGGCAGTCCAGTGGTTAGGAATCTGCACTTCCATTGCAGGGGGCGTGGGTTTGTTCCCTGGTTGGGGAGCTAAGGTCCCGCATGCTGTGCAGTGTGGCCAAATAAATAAATAAGTAGCTGCCTGTGACTGGTGACTGTCACATTGGGTGGCCCCAGGCAGAGGGGAGAAGTGGATGGCCCGGAACCCTGGCCTCTCCTCAAAGCAGGGGCAGCTTGGGGTAGGGGCTGGTTGGGCAGCTAGGGCCTCAGGGACTGAGCTGTGGGGGTCACTTGGGGTCTGTTGAAGGGGCCAAGTTTAGCTTTCAGAGCCTGAGGCTGTCTGCCCCTAGCCCCTTGGTCTGACCCAGCTTGGTGGGCAGAATCATGACCCGAGCTGACCTCTTGATGTTGGAGTGCCATCTCCAGCACCATGGGCCAGCCTCCTTCATCCCTCCCAGACCTCTGACTCAACGCAATCGCAGCCCTCCCTCTTCCTCTGCCCGTCCCTACTCCCCGGCGCTGTTCTGACTTGGATGGGGGGCTGGCGTAACATCTAATCTGCTGAAAGGCAAGAGCGACACTCCTCCTTTCAACCTAGAGGAGTCAGAGGCCACAGCGGCCCTGGCCCAGGTCCCCCTGAACACAGAGCTTGGGTGCAGGGGCTTTGCTTTTGGAAGTGACCCTCAGGCACAGGAGCAGGGACATGGGGGAGAGCACCGCAGGAGAGGCAAATCAACCCAGGGTACAGTCGCAAGCTGGGCCCTGCAGTGGGCTGATGATGGTCCCCCAAAGACAACAAGTCCAAGTCCTAACCCCCTGCAACATGGGAATGTGAACTTATTTGGAAAAAGGGTCTTTAAAGATGTAATTAAACTAAGAATCTCAAGATGAAATCATCCTGGATTTACCGTGGGCCCTGCATCCAATGACAGGAGTCCTTATAACAGAAAGGCAGAGGGAGACTGGAGACAGAGACACATCAGCAGAGAAGGCCATGGGATGCCCGACTTAGGCAGAGATTAGAGAGATGTGGCTTGAGGAAGGAGGAAGGGGCCACAAGCCAAGGAACACAGGCTCCAGAAGCTGGAAAAGGCAAGGAAACGGATTCTCCCCTCAGAGCCTCCAGAAGGAGTACATCCCTGCCGACACCTTGATCGCAGCCCAGCGCGACTGATTTCAGGTTCTGACCTCCAGAATTGTAAGATAACACATTTGTGTTGTTTTTTAAGCCACTAAAGAGTGTGCTGATCTGTTACAGCAGCAGTGGGAAATTCATACATGGGGTCCCTTCTTCCCTTCCCCACAGGGGACTTTATCTGCCACCATCATGGTGACTCTGGGCCAAAGGAAGGTCATGGGTGGAGGTGGGAGAGTAGGGGGTCGGGGAGTGGGTGTCTCCTTCCCCTTCCATCTCAACGCCATGCTCTCAACAGAGTCTCATGGGAGATGGACCCTCTCTCCAAGCTGGCACTATTTACCACTCTTTTGTTTCAGACTTTTCCAATGTGATTTTTTAAAAATTATTGTGATCAAATATATATAACATAAAATTTACCATTTTAATCATTTTTAAGTGCAAGTTCAGTGGCATTAAATACACTCACACTGCTGTGCAACCATCACCACCATCATCGCCACAACTTTCTCATCTTGCAAAACTGAGACTGCACCCATTGAACATTAACTCCCCACTCCCCCTCTCCGTGCCCTGGCAACCACCCTTCTACTTTCTGTCTCTGTGAACTTGACGACTCTAGGTATCACATATAAATGGGATCATATAATATGTGTCCTTTTGTGTCTGGCTTCTTTCACTGAGCATAATGTCTTCAGGGTTCATCCATGAACCTTTCCTTCCTTTTTTAAGGCTGAATAATTTCCGCATTATCCCCATGTTAAAGGAGGGGACACTGCAGCCACATACACTGCAGGGACACTGGAAGGTAACAGAGCCAGAACTCACACCCAGGCCAACCTGACTCTGGCACCCAGTGCTCACCACTCTGCCACCCAGCCCCCTCCCTAGCTCCCTGCTGACTCCCCTGGGGCATCCTACCTTCCTTTCGCTTCCTCCCCTCCTCGCTGAGAGCTCCTGGGGCTCAGAGGCTTTACTTGCCTTTGGACCCCAACTCCACATGTAGCGCCTGCTGGAATCCCAAAGCCTGTGTGGAAGTGACTGGACTTGGGGGTGGGCTGGGGGTTGAGGTGGGTGGGGCCTGGCTGTGTGGCCCTCTGGGTGAGGCTCCCCTGGACTCAGCCTCCGCTCAGTTAAAGTTGCCCAATGACCAGGACAACCACACAGAGTTGTGCAGGCTACAACCTGCACACCTGTACATGGCCACACTGCCAATGACCCCGATGGCCCTGGAAGGTCCCCAATCTAGGAGGTCTCTGAGCTCCGCTCTTGGGAGGAGGAAGAAGGAACAGGATTAGGAGCAGCCCAGGACAAATGTGATGCAGAAAGCAGACTGAGGGTTGCTGGAGCTGGGGGGAGGGAGGAAGGAGGAGTGACTGCTTGATGGGTATTGGTTTTCTTTCGGGGTGATGAAAATGTTCTGGAACTAGACAGCAGTGATGGATGCAAAGCCTTGTGAATGTACTAAAAGCCACTGAATTGTACACTTGAAAATGGTTAAAATTTGTAATTTTTATGTTATGTATGTTTTATCATAATAAAAAAAATGTCCCACTCTCTCCAGCTTCAGCACCCTCCCAGGGCCTTCATGTATTCTAGGGCCCAGATCAAGGGCCACTTGTGTCCCCACAAGGGTCTGGACTCTGGACCCTCTCACTCCCCACCAGCTCCCCCGCCCCCTCCCCGCAGTGTCACATTAAGCTTTCCGAGGACATTTCCCTGCAGGATGCCTTCTGGGGGCATCTGTGTTTGGATTGGGCCCAGTGTTTTACTCAAATAAATGCATTACTGATGGCTGAATTTCCTGTGGCAGTGGCCCAACTGTGGGAAGATATTCAAACATGCGAGGTGGTTTCTGGAGTCTTCAAAACCCACCATACCAAAAGGCAGCTGTGGCTCGGTCATTCTCACAGGGCAAGAAGGAAGCGGCAGATAGAGGCTGAACGTCCTGCCCCTGAGACTGACTTCATGCCTCCAAGTGTTCCCATGGAATCAGCCCATTCTTTTGGTACCTCCTCAGTCCCGAACCAGGATGCCTGGATATCTTTGCAGCTCAGGCTGGGAAATCACATCTTCTGGGTACTTCCGCTGCAGCCCTGGGGCAAGAAGTCCTGGGTTTGAGTTCCTTACTAGCTGTGTGACCTAGGGCAAGTTACTCAACCTCCCTGTGCCTTAGTTTCCTTGTCTTTATAACAAGGATCAACAGAGTCTTGGCCTTAAAAGGTTTGTTGCTTTGTTTGTTTTCATTTAGGTATAGTTGTATAACATAAAAGTAACCATTTTAACGCATACAAGTTAGTGGCCGTTTAGTGCATTCGCAGTGTTGCACAACCACCACCTCTGTGGAGTGCAAAAACATTTTCGTCCCTACAGGGGTTATTTTTGAGGATTACATGTGTGAATGTTTGTAAAGCCTTCGAACTGTGCCTGATACAGCACGTGCCAAGTAAGTGCTCAGTAAACTGTAGGAGTGATTGATAGGAAAACGGAATAGGAAGCACGTGGCAGGTGGTGCTATTACTAATTCGCTTCTTTTGGCTGGAGGAGGAGGGAGTGAGACTCTCATTCCCTTCTAGGCCCCATTTTCCACTTTGAGCTCTCTGTACCCACGCAGCGGTCGCACCCCTTCCCCCCCCCCAACCCAGTGGCCTCCTCACCGGTTGCGGGCAGGGGCGGCGCTGATGGTAGCCAGGAGACCTGGAGACTCCCCGCAGTCTCAGGGTCTCTCCTCCGCTCCTCGTGACTTTTCTTGCCCCCAACCCCTTTATCTCCCACGCCAGCTCCTACTCCCCCAAGCTGCCACCTTCTGTGGCCAAGAAGACACGAGTGGTGTGGCCAGGACGATTCGGCCTGGGTGGAAAAGTATAATAGGAGCGTGAGCACGCCCACAACTGGGAGGAGATCTTGCGAGCGGACCTCCCCCACTTACGAGAGCGCACCGGCTCTCTCCCCAGGGCTGGCATTTACTCCAAGCATCCTGGGATCCCCAGGCGCTAGGAATGACCTCCAAGATCCCCCCACACTGCCAGGCCTGTCCGCTTAGAAGAACCACTTGGGGAGCTTGTTAAACAAGCACGTTCCCAGGCTCTTCGAGCAGTGCACGGTATTTCAACATGCACCCTGCTGAGGGAAGTCTTCGGAGTTGGAGAGTTTGGGATAGATTGCTCCGCCCCACCTTTCCAGGTGTAAACATCCCAATTTGTGATTACTTTGTGCCAACTCAATGCCTTTCGTGCTGTAACAACGGCCAACAGTGTGAATGCCCCCTACGCGTCCTGCACTGACGCCCAGGAGGAGCATGAGTTTCCCTGATGAACCCCGGGTCCAGCGATACACCCCGGACTCCCATCTTCCTCGACAATTCCCCTTGGTGGCGACCCCAGGAGCCGTGGACTGTCGTTTGCTGCCACCTTGTGGCAGGGATGGGAACCGTGTGCTCCATTTCCATTCTTGATAACCTTAACCAAGAAAACGCAGAATACTTACCGTGTTCCATGTCCCCAGTAAGATCCTGCGGACGTGGGGCAGATGAATAAGACAGACACGGTCTCTTGCCCTTGCGGAGCTCACAGTCTCCTGGGTCAGACCTACAAATAAATAAAATGAATGAATAAATAAGGTGATTACAGAGTGTGACACACTCTAGGAAGGAAGCAAACGGGCTCTTTATCACAAGCTGCAACCATATATTTGCTAAACAGAGCGCTGTCTGTCTCCCTCCCTGTACACACTCTCCCTGCCCAGAACTGTGGGCCACGCAAGGGCAGGCAGCTTGTCTGACTCCCTCTTGCAAATGGGTGAAGTCACACAGTGCTGGCACATAGTAGGTGCTTAGTAAATGTCAAGTGAATGAATACACGGATGACAAGGCTGTCCAGAGCCAGCTTCTTGGCTCCTCCAGGACAAACAGATGGGGAGAGGGAAGGGAGGGCTATGGAAGGAAGGCTGGGTCCCCGGGATCCTGGGAGGGCCGGGAGGGTTTACTTGTGAGCTAAAGTGAGAAGGATGGGAAATCGTCACCCTCCCGGGGAAGCCCCAGTCCACCCTGTTTTAAATTGTACCCTCACTCCGCTCGCTTCTTGAATCCCTTCCCTGGTTATTTTTTCACCTTGGTATTTCCCCCCATCTCACATAGTACTATATATTTGCCTTATTTATTTAATGTCTGTCTCCCCCACTGAAATGTAAACTCTACGAGGGCAAGGATTTTTTACCTGTTGTGTTCACTGATGACTCTCCAGCGCCTAGAAAGGCCTGACACTTAGCAGGAGCTCTGTAAAAGCAAGCATGTGAATGAAAGATGCAAGTTGGCGTCTTAGGGCAGGGCCAGAAGGGCACTGGGGCGTAGCCAGTGGAGGGAGCAGACTCAGAGCCCAGGAGGAGGGGGTTGACCCGAGTTAGGGAAGGGGCCAAACGTGAACTGTACTAGGGCCAGCGGGGCTGGGCGGGGCAAGGGTTCGCCTGGGAGCAGAGCTAGACTGGGGTTGGAGCCTTGGGGCGGGGTCTTCCTGGGGCTGAGCCACCCCTGAGGCTGCGTGCTTTAGGGGCGGGACCCTATGGAAGCGAGGCCTGCATGAGGAGTGGCCAGTCTGGAGAAAGGGCCGGGGTGGGGGGCGCGGTCAAACAAGGATGCATAAAACGAAGGGAGGGGCTAAGAAAACCGGCCAGGCCGGGATCTCCGCTGTCCTGGGTCCTGGAGCGCTCCCCGCTCCCGCAGGCCCCTCCCTGACCGGCCCGGACGCAGGGTGTGCTGGTCAGGACGCCCCACGCTCGGCGATCGCCGGCCCGGACTGCAGGGTCCAGCGATCGCGGTTGCGCCCCGCCCCAGGTGCTGCGCTCTGGGCCAGGCGGCCGCGGGGGATCCGGGCGGGCTCAGCTCCGTGCTGCCGCGGGGCTGCGTCTCGGAGACTCCGAGGGCTAGGGTGAGCGAGGCTTCGGGGGACCTGTCCGTGCATGCGTGTGGGCGCATGCATCAGTGTGTGTGCGTGTGTGTGAACCTCTATGCGCATCCTAGAGGGGATGCTGTGTGCGAGCATGGAGTTGAGTAGGTGCGTGCTCCAGGGAGCTGGGCGTGTGTGCAAAGTTGAGTGCGTATGCAAGGGCGGTCTCGTGTGGGAGGGGAGTCGTGCATGTGTGCGCGTGTGTGGCAGAGACAGTGCGTGTGAAATTTGGTGAAGACTGTGTGCGTATGTTAGGGTGTCTTGGAGGAAAATGGGAGGGCAGGTGCAATGATTCTTGGGGGGACTGCAGGGTCGGGACGCCCATGGTAAGCTGTGGGGTGCAGTGGGTGAATGAATTGTGGGAGTGTAAGAATTGCGAATGTGTGTGTTTCCAGGTGGGTGGCTTTATGGGTTTTTCCGGGGGCCCTCAGCATGAGGATGGAGGAACGTTTGGGGGTACTGATTGCTCCTGAGGAGTGAGTGTGGTCTGGGGCATTGAGTAATGGACCGGGCAAGTGTTTGGGGCATGGCCCAAAGTAATTTGGGGATCACATCGGCCCCTTTGCTTTGAGGGCTGGGGAGATGTACAGATGGGGCCAGAGCGATGGGCCTGCCCCTTGCTGGGGGATCAGTGGGCAGGGTTCCTGCTTTCCGTGGAGGGAGCTGCTCCCTCACCAGATACCCTCACCCAGGCTCTGTGCCCATTCCTGCCTGGCTGGCTTCCGCTGGTGGTCCTGCGAGAACATGGTGCAGAAGTACCAGTCTCCTGTCTGCGTCTACAAGTACCCATTTGAGTTGGTCATGGCGGTGAGTGACCTCTGACCCTGGGGCCCCCTGTGTAACAGTTGGAGGGAAACAAGAGGTCAGCTATGATGGGAGGGAGACGGAGACCCTTGGATCCCCAGATCAGAAGGAATTAATGAGCTACTCCACTAACCTGGTGGGTCCAGCTTCTAACCAGGCCATCCCACCTTTCCCCACAACTTCTAGAACCCTTGCCCACTGACCCAAACACACGGTCTTTCTTTCTTTTCCTTACTGAAGCTTATCTGTTTGCATCTTGGTCTCCTTTGTCAGAAGACAAGGATATCAAGGGCCGAGTTGTTTGCTGGCTGTCGTTTTGTGTACTGATAGTAATAATAATAATAATAATGGTACATATTCTAATGAGGGTGATGACAGCAGCCATTCACTGAGGGTTTGCTAAGTTTACATATGTTGTTTGTTTAATTCCCAGAAGCTCTGATTATTCTCATTTTACCTCCATTAAACCAAAGCTCAGACAGGTGAAGGAATGGCCTTAAGTTCTGTGGCCAGGAAGAGGTAGAGCCGGGCTTGGACCTGCACGGGGACAAGGGGGTAATTCCAGGGCCACAACACCCCCCATGTCCTCCCTCTGCTCACACACCCCCTCCCCTCCCCTTCAAGGAAGCTGAGACCAGGGGGAGAGGGGGCACGTGTGGGCAGGAAGCGTCTGAGAGCAGTTGTCTAATTATGCCACATAGAATTGTCTCCCAGGCCCTCCTGGATCAGTGGTCTGTGCACCGTGGGGCAGGTGCTGGGGACAGGCAGACGTGGGTTTCCTTCTTGGTGCCAATCACTCTGCCTCTCAGAGCTTTCCTCCCCAGTAAAACAGAGGCAGTGCTATGGAGTTGTGGTGAGGAGTGAATGAAATAGTGCCCGGTGCCTCTGGCTCAGTGCCTGGCACACAGTAGGTGCTCACTAAATGCAGCTGTCCCTGTTATTACACCATATGGTGTTTTAAGTGATTGTACTGAAAGTGTAAGAAACACCAGAATCCACCCCCATTGTCCTCATCCCACCCTTGGTTGCTTAATCCCAGCCTTCTTTCCGAGGACTTTGATATCAGTTGACAGCTCTGTGAGTGTGTCCTCCCCTAACCTATTCTATGAATCTACCTACGTATGTCACATAAAAGATGAAAAAGCATCATTGCAGTAATCCATACATGTCATGCTGTAATGTGTAGATGGTTCCAGGTCAGGAAAGAAGCAGGAGCAGGCCTGGGCTTGTACTGACAAGCTGGGTGACCTTGGGCAAGTTACTTAACCTCTCTGAGCCTGCACTTTCCGTCTCTAAAATGAGGATTACATGGTTTCCAAATCTGGGGGTCTGTTGTGGATTAATTGAGTCAACACATGTAAAGCTCCCAGTACAAGGTCTGGCACAGACCAAATGCTATTACTGTTATTGTTACTGTTATTGTGTTGTTGTCTGTGGCTGTGTGACTTTCCTTCATTTGTAATGGGGGTGGGACACCCCAGAGACTTAGGGATGTGCAGTCAGAAGTGCTGCGTCCCTGCCGTTGCCTGGCTGTGCTCTGGCTGTGTGTCTTTAGAAAGTCACTGAATTTCTCTGAGCCCCCATTTCTTCCTTTGTGAAATAGGACTGGTTATAGGCACCTCATAAGGTTGTAATCAGGATTGAAGGTGATTGTGGTGCATGTGTGGTGGGGGGTGGGGGAGGGGAGGTGGCCAGCACAGGGCCTGGTCTATACTTAGTGGACAATAAATGGCAGCTAAATATAAATAATCATCCTCTGTCTAAGGCTCCAGACAGCTCACATATTCTGACCCTAGGACTCATTCATTCATTCACTCAGTAGAAGAGAGACACTGTCCCCACTTTTCTGGGGTAACCTATGGCCCAGAAAGCCACGAAGCCAAGAAGCTGAGACAAACGACTGTAGAATGGAAAACTAGCACATTTTTATTATTGCGTGGGCTTAATAAATGTAAATTTACTATGTTTAGGATTCTCAAAAAAATATTTACAATCATTGCATTTTAAAATAAAAATGCCTGCTAAGACTTAAGACTTAGCACTTAAGATTGTATTAATAGGACTGTTGGAATATGTGAAGTGTATTTTGTCAGCTTTGAGTTCCATAATTGACTCAGTTTACTCCCCTAGCTGTTAACAGTCTCTAGGGGTTGATGGATAAATGCTTGTGGGTACAACAAGAAACAAAAGTTTTCAGATATTTATTATCTGTATTGTACTAATTTGTCATTTGTATTTTTCAAATACTATGTCACCTCATCTCCATACAGTCCTTGTTGGTGAAAGGGCCCCAAACTGCCCCAACATCGTCGACAAAGCCACTTTGCCGACTGTTTACAAAACATCATTGTCCCCAGAATAGCTGCATAACTCAACATAACTTGCTCGCTGTGCGGGCACAAAAGGGTTTTTCTGCACTTAATGTCGGTCTTTGTTTCTCAGCTAAACACTTGCCCTCAGTTTGGGTCAGATGCCAGGGAAGTTTCGGATGAACTCAGCTATTTTGACCACATCCGAGTGACCAGACAAGCTGGCTTTTGGTTTTTCTGTTTAACAAAACTGACTTGAGAATCAAAGCACCCCTTCACTTCTTCAGAAATCCACCAAACCACTGAAGTTCACAGACCACTGAAACTGGGTTTGTGGAATTGGTTATAAAATAGTACTAAGGCAACCTTTCTAGATCCAGCTTAAAATTAAAAAAAAATGATTTCTCTCTTTCATTTCAAAAATGTAACTAATCCACTGAGTGGGTATCTCTCTCCTTGGGCCAAATTCCTTGACGTGAATTCTGTTTCTGAAGGATGGAATTCTAGGGACCTTTGCTTTCTCCTTTCTTGATAGTATTCTGTATTATTGGGTTCAAAACAATGAGCTTGTATTATCTTGGTAAGCAGAGGAATACAATTAAGACAATGGAGGCAGCTGCCTATCCAGGGTTGGAGAGAATCCCTTGTCCCTTTGAATGTCGGGTCCCCGAAGGTGGGGGGTCTTTGTGGAGATCCCAGTATGTATAACGCAAAGACTATGTTTTGGACTGTGGACTGTGGTTACTTGAGCCCTGAAGGCCACTCTCTGGTCAGCCTACAGCCTGTTGTGAATGATTTCCAGCTCATCTGGGCTCTTCTCCTGAATGGGTGGAGGTTACGAGCCGGATCCTCCAGGCTGGGTCCCTGCTCCAGTTTCTTACCTGTGAAATGGAGATAATAAAGGCCTCTGCTCCTCAGAGAGCTGAAGTGAGGATTAAGTGAAGGGACATGTGTATCCAGACAGAGCCTGGCCTGTTGTTTAATGCTCGTGAAATATCCCTTAAGTGTATTATTATCATTTATTGTTTTAACAGCTTTTATGAGCTATAACTCACCTACCATACAATTCACCCATTTAAAGGGTCCAAATCAAGCAGCCGCATAGCACAGGGAGATCAGCTCGGTGCTTTGTGACCGCCTGAAGGGGTGGGATAGGGAGGGTGGGAGGGAGGGAGACGCAGGAGGGAGGAGATATGGGAACATATGTATATATGTGTAACTGATTCATTTTGTTGTAGGGCAGAAACTGACACACCAGTGTGAAGCAGTTATACTCCAGTAGAGATGATAAAAAAAAAAAGGGTCCAAATCAAGGGTCTTCAGTATATTTAAAGAGTTGTGCAACCATCACCACTGTCAGTTTTAGAACATTTTCATCACCCCAGAAAGAAACCCCATACCCTTTAATCATTATCTCCTAAACTTCCCCATCGGGCCTGGCCCTTGACAACCACTAATCTACTCTCTGTCTATGGTTTTGCCTATTTTGGACATTTCATATAAATGAAATCATACACTATGTGGCCTTTTGTGACTGACTTCTCTCACTTAGCATAATATTTTCAAGGTTCATCCAGGTTGTAGAATCTACCGGTATTTCAACCCTTTTTGTGGCTGAATGATATTCACGTTATGTGGATAGACCACATTTGTTTATCCATTCACAAGCCTATGGACATTTAGCTTGTTTCAAATTTGGGGCTATTATGAATAACGTTGCTGTGAACACGGATGCACAAGTTTTTGTGTGGACCTATTCCTTCCAAAGAAACCCCTGCTGTGAATGGTGGTTGTTATGTAGACTATTTAGGCAGATTCTATTTTAACAAACATGTACACAGCATCTACTAGTTTTGAGTCCATTCAAATATTAACTCATGTGCTTCTCAGAACTACCCCATGAGCTAGGTTCGTTGGGTAACCCCATTTTACAGTTGAGGAGACTGAGGCACAGAAAGGATGAATGGATTATCCAAGGCCACACAGCGAACACATGGCAGGTGTGGACTTAACTGCAGGCAGTTTGGCTCCAGAGTTTACATCTCCAACCATGAGCTCTGCTGTTTCTCAGGGCTGAGGATCTGAAGTTATTGGGGTGGCCTCTGGGCCGAGTAAGCCGTCCCATGGGGCAGTTACCATCAGGTTTGTGTCTGGAATGTCCACACCCCATCAGAACCCTGCAAAGGAGAGCAGAGCCAAAACCTACAGTCCCTGGCTTCTTGGAGGGCAGCTGATCACAACAGTCCAGAAAGGTTTAACGAACACTCCTTGTGCCCACCCACTCAGGCCAGCTCAGAGGCAAGTACTTTAATAGCAGCCTCAGCTGCAGCAGAAGAGGAAACTGAGGCTTAGAGCGGTTAAGGAGACTGTCCCTGTGTCAGTGTATTTGTTTGCTGAGGCCGCGTAACAAAGCATCACAACTGGGTGGCTTGGAACAACGGAAATGTATTGCCTCCCAGTCCTCGAGGCCAGAAGTCCAAGATCCAGGTGTCAGCTGGGTCGTGTTCCCTCTGAAGGCTCTTGGGAAGGATCTGCTCCAGCCTTCTCTCCTGGCTTCTGGAGCTCCTTGGCTTGTGGTGGCATAACTCCAACTTTCACATGGTATGTTCCCTGTGTGTGTGCACTTCTATGTTCAAATTTCTTCTTTTTTTTTGTTTTTGGCCACGCCGCGCAGCTAGTGGGAGCCTAGTTCCCTGACCAAGGACAGAAACTGGGCCCTCAGCAGTGAGAGTGCAAAGTCCTAACCTCTGGACCGCCAGGGAATTCCCTAAATTTCCCCTTTTTTTTTTTTTTTTTGCGATACGCGGGTCTCTCACTGTTGTGGCCTCTCCCGTTGCGGGGCATAGGCTCCGGACGCGCAGGCTCAGCGGCCATGGCTCACGGGCCCAGCTGCTCCGCAGCACGTGGGATCCTCCCGGACCGGGGCACGAACCCGTGTCCCCTGCATCGGCAGGCGGACCCTCAACCACTGCGCCACCAGGGAAGCCCAATTTCCCCTTTTTACAAGGACAGCAGTCATCTTGGATTTATAAGAACATCCTAATGACCTCATTTTAACTTGATTACCTATATAAAGACTGTATTTCTAAATGAGGCCACATTCTGATGTACCCAGGGTTAGATATCCAGCATGGCTTTTTGGGGGGACACGATTCAGCCCATAACTCTCAGTCAATGGCATCATTAGTAAATGGCAGAGATTTGAATTTAGGGAATCTGACCCCATAGCCTGAGCTCGCAGCCAGACATCCTGGATTCTGTCTCTGACGTTCAGTAAACATCTGTGTGCCAGTGGCTGAGGTGGCTTCAGAAATAACCTGGCTACCTCTTGTCCGTCCACTGCCCAGGGGTCCCTGTGGGGCTCAAAGCCCTGTGGTTTTGTGGTCATCTCAGATTCTGCAAACCTAAAGAAGGAAGACGGCATGACAATTTCCTAAGCAATAGGCTGGCTGTTCATCCGGAGGAAAGGTTATAGAGGTGAGGGTTGCTGGTAGCAATTAAGTGTTAAAATATTTAAAGACCTGGACTTTGTATTGATAAACAGCTTGTAATTTAGCAAATGGGTTATTAATAAGGAGCAGCCTCTGAAGGTAAATCCTCGCAGCCCAGACCAACGGCAGGCAGTTAAAGTTGGAATCGTTGTTATGGATGTAGTTTTAATAAAGCAGCTGGGGCCTTATTTAAATGAGTTTAAATTAGTTCCCTGGAGCCTGTCATCTGATCCCGTTGCTAACAGATTAAGGGAAGCAACATTTTCCACCCTGGATTTCTTACAGGGCCCTGACGGGCTCTGATCTGGGCTGGGAGAACGGAGGTGATCCACTGCCCAGCAAAGTAATCTGATTTCAGAGGGCCCTGAAATCAACTTTAGGCCCTCATTCATTAGTTAATGCATGCGTTAATTCTTGCACGTATGCATTCCACAAATATTTATTGAGTTTCCACTGTGTGCCAAGCACCGTGCCAGGTTGCAGGAGCTACAGACTAGGTGATTCTTAGCACTTCTTGAAATGCATCATTATTCTGTTAATTTGCTTGCCTACTTGTTTATATGGAATTTGCTTGCTTATTTGTTTATATGGGTCTTTTTCATTATATTAAGCTTTAGAAAGGTGGAGACCTGGTCTGTCTTGTTCTCGTTCTGTCTTGACCTGGTTCTCCTGACAAGATCCCTTCCTGCCCTCATAGAGCTTGCAGAGTGTGTGTGTGTGTGTGTTTGTAAGAGAGAGAGAGAGAGAGAGAGAGAGAGAGAGAGTGTCCAGGCAATGTCATGTAGCAGGATTTGTAATTGGGGCAGAACTTGTTTCTTTGAAGAAATGAATGTGGCTTAGTTGGGCCCCTGTGATTTAGAAAGTGGCTGGTGGGGTCAGTTCATTTCTTCAAGGACTTTGGGAGCTTGGGAAGGTGTGGAAAGTGGATTGGAGGGGGGATTTCCATCCCAGAGGTGGGGAGAGCTTGGGGAAGCAGAGTTGACCAAGGCTGGGTGCATTTCTGAGACACTTAGAAGACCTAAAATAGCATTTCGGGACTTCCCTGGTGGCACAGTGGTTAAGAATCTGCCTGCCAATGCTGGGGACACGGGTTCGCACCCTGGTCCGGGAGATCCCACATGCCTCGGAGCAACTAAGCCCGTGTGCCACAACTACTGAGCCTATGAGCCACAACTACTGAGCCCACGTGCCACAACTACTGACGTCCATGCACCTAGAGCACGTGCTCCTGCAACAAGAGAAGCCACCGCAATGAGAAGCCCGTGCACCGCAATGAAGAGTAGCCCCTGCTCGCCGCTTTCTAGACCCAATGCAGCCATAAATAAATAAATTTATAAAAAAATAAAAATGAAAGTAAAATAGCATTTCCCTCCCATCATGATCCTGACATAGCACTAAGTGTCAAGACACTCTGGGTTGGCCTCGCTGCCGCCCTGCCTCTCCCTGAACCATCAGGGGTACCAGCTGATCCCGGAAGTCCGTGGGTTTGGAGCATGTTCAGAGGAGGATTATTCCCCACTCCGCTCCTCACGAGTGGGTAAGAAGCCACAGCAGGCTTTTGTGCAGTGCCCTGGCCCAGCGGAGGGGCTACACATTCCCGCAGGGCCAGAGAGGCCAGACGTTCCCCTGGCATGACCTCACGAGGAGGACACCAGGTCCCAGCCAGGCAAAGGGAGGCTGGCTTCCTTCCTCTTCCTTCCTCTTCCTTCCTTCCTTCCTTCCCTCCTTCAGCAAATATTAGCTGGGTGTCTATGGTGTCCCAGGTGTGCTACGAGGCCGCTGGGGAATCCAGTGGGGAAGGAAACAGACCTAGAGACAGAGGCATTGACTATAAACAAATAAACACAGACGTGATACCCTACTCCAAATCACAGTCTCGTAGGACTAGAAACCATCCAGAAGATGGCTTACCCTCTTAAAAAACTGGTAAAATATACATAACACAAAATTAACCATTTTTAGGGGTACAGTTCAGTGGCATTAAGTGCATTCACATTGTTGTGCAACCGTCACCACCATCCATCGCCACAACTTTTTCATCCTCCCGTACTGAAACTCTGTCCCCATTAAACACTAACTCCCTGTTCTCTCCCTCCCCCAGTCCCTGGCAACCACCATTCTACTTTCTGTCTCGATGAATTTGACGACTCTAGGGACCTCATATAAGTGGAATCATACGGTGTTTGTCCTTTTGTGTCTGGCGTCTTTCACTGAGCATTGTGTTTTCGAGGTTCATCCACGTTGTAGTGTGTGCCATGTGCCATTCCTTTTTATGGCTACATAATATTCCGCTACATGGCTGGACCATATTTTGTTTTTCCATTCATTTGTCAATGGATATTGGGGTTGTTTCCACTTTTTTGGCTACTGTGAATAATGCTGCTGTGAACATGGGTGTACCAATATCAATTCAAGAACCTGTTGGTTTACCCTTGTCCATTAAAAAAAAGAAATGTATGTGGTGACTGGCACTAAATGTGCTAAATGCCTCACACACCTTATCTCCCTTTAATCTTTTCAGCAACCCTTACAGAGTCGGTATCATTGTCATCATCATCATCCTTTTCTTTCTGAGGAAACTGAGTCTCAGAGAAGCTAAGTTGAGTTCACCCCGCTGGAAGGTGGCAGAGGCAGTGTCTAAACCCCATGCGTTGCGTTGTCTCTGCCACTTCACCATATCCCAGCCTTGCCCCCTGGGTCCTTCTGACTCTTTTGTCTCCATCGTTTTGTCTCCTGAGCTGCCTTTGACTAGAATAGCAGCAGGTTTCTCAGCTCCAGGGCCATCTGGGTACAGCTGTTTCTGTAGATTGTATACAGCAGTCATTTCAAAATGTTCCAGTGATGTTGCCCTGGTTCACCCACGTCTGCTTGCCTTCATCAGCGGGGATGTAACTACTGCCATCGGGTGTCTGATGGCTCCTTCAGCAACTCTGCCAAGAGCTGGGGGATCCACACAATGAAATATTATTCAGCTGTGAAAAGGAATAAAGCACTTACACGGGCTGCAACATGGATGAATCTCAGAAACATAATGCTCAGTGAAAGAAGCCAGACACAAAAGGCCACGTATTGTATGATTCCATTTGCATGAAATGTCCAGAAAAGGCAAATCCATAGAGACAGAAAGTGGATTAGTGGGTGCCTAGGGCTGGGGTCGGGGGAAAGGGCAGTAACTGTGATGGGTGTGGGGTTTCTGTGGGGTGATGAGACGTTTTGGTATTAGAGAGTGGTGATTGTTGCAAAACTTTGTGAATGTTCTAAAATCCACTGAACTGTACATTTTTATTTTTTTAAAAAATATTTATTATTTATTTATTTTGGCTGCGCCAGGTCTTGTGGCACGCAGGATCTTTGTTGCGGCATGCGGGATCTTTAGTTGTGGCATGCGGCCTCTTAGGTGCGGCGTGTGGGATCTAGTTCCCTGACCAGGATCGAACCTGGGCCCCCTGCATGGGGAGCGCAGAGTCTTACCCACTGGACCACCAAGGAAGTCCCTGAACTGTACACTTTTTAAGAGTACATTTTATGGTATGAGAATTATATCGCAATTTAAAAAAAGAGTTGGGGGAGCTGAGAGGATTGATTCGTCTGTCCTGGGGTCTCCCAGGCTTGCGGGGGAAGCTGGGGGTGGACAAGAAAGTCCCCTGAGGAGTGTGACAGGGAGGGTACACTTTGTGCAATGGTCACGGTTGTCATTGCCGAATCCAGCCTGCAGCACGGAAAGAGAAGGTGAAGTGTTGGACTAGAATATGTTGGTGTGGTTTGGATATTCTTTTCCCACTTTTGGCGGAAGGTTTGGGGTAAGCAGCATTCCAGCTTCCTTTGAATTTGCATGAGGAAGAGCAGGAAGGAAGGAGGGAGGGGAGGGGAGGAGGGAGCAGCTGTCAAGTGATTAGCAGAAATAGCTTTTCTGTACTTTATAGAATCTCACTCTTTTTTAAAATTTAAATTTATTGAACAAATGCTTATGTAGAACGAACCATGTGCCAGGCACTGTTCTCAGCACTTAACCAAAACAGGTTCCTTTATTCCCCTGATGGCTCAGTAAGGGAGCTACTTTTCTTATTCTCCTTTTAACAAATGAAGGAAGGAGGGAACTGAGAGCTTGATGACTTGTTCAAGGCTACAGAGCTGGTAGTAAGCAGAGCAGAGATTCGAACCCAAGCCCCAGAGTCCACACCCTTCATGGCTAAACTACACTGTCCTTCACTCCTTTATCATGTAATGCTAGGCATTTTGCTAAGCACTAGGGATTCAGGGCTGATGACTTTTTTTTTTTGCAATACGCGGGCCTCTCACTGCTGTGGCCTCTTCCGTTGCGGAGCACAGGCTCCGGACGCGCAGGCTCAGCGGCCATGGCTCACGGGCCCAGCCGCTCCGCAGCATGTGGGATCTTCCCAGACCGGGTCACGAACCCGTGTCCCCTGCATCGGCAGGCGGACTCTCAACCACTGCGCCACCAGGGAAGCCCAGGGCTGATGACTTTTTACTTCAGCAGTTGTGACACGGGAAAGAAGGAAAGAGGCACAACTGAGTACTCATTGGGAGGTTTCATGATTACTTCCCTTTATAGAGTAATCATGTTATAGACTAATCGTGTTCTCAGGGAGAAACAGGAAGTACTGTGCTCAAGGTTACCCGGCCTGGAAATGGGCAAGTCTGGCTAGGAATCTAGGCTCCCCTTTCCACATGCTTAGTGTGTTGATGTGGATTTTTGCAGGATGGGCAGCTCGTAGGAGACCTTCAATAGAAGTTTCCACTGGCCTCTGCCTGCCCCAGCCCTGTCCCTGCCTGGGCAGGTTCTGGGCCTTGGACCAGCTCCCTTTCTGAGCTGGCATGCGTGGGTGTCCCTCTCCAATCACTTGGCGGAAGGGCTGAAACCAAATCCTTCTGTTACCCTGTGTCCCCGAGGAGGCCACAGCATGTGTTTGTCCAGCTGGGAGAAGCTCAGGCCTGATTTGTGGGGATAGCAGTCAGCGTCTGAGGCTCTCAGGTAGGGATAAAACTATCTGTGTGAGCTGGTTTCCAACACAGGGAGGGTCCTGTGAACTACCTGCTCCTGTAAGACCCTGTCACCTGCCAAAGGCAAAGGGCCCCTGATCTGAGGGTTTTGGGCCGGCAGGATTCAGGATTTCCAAAACACTGACATTTGTGATGTAGCCAATGTCCACTGAGAGGCAGGACTGGGAGGTTCAGGGTTGGGGGCTGGGTCAGATGGGCCTGCGATCCAACCCCACCACTTACTGGCCCTGGGATGCCAGAGGCAAGTCACTCTGCCTTCTCGAGCCTCAACTTGCTCATCTGTAAAATGGGGAAATACTAGTTTCCATCCCAACGGGATGTGATGAGGACAAAATGGTGCAGTCAGCCCTCTGTAAATGTCACCATAACAACGGTGTCCAACACCAGCCCTCACAACCCCAGGGAATCTCTGGCTGACAGCCTCTGACCCTGGAGAATTAGCACTGGGGTAGACTCCTTATTTTGGGGCCCCCCGCCTTCCAGATGGAGCCTGGGCTCTGGGGTCCCCACAGTGCTTGGGGTGGCACCATTGTTGAAACAGCAGTGCCTTCCCTCACACAGTCAGGGAAAGCTGTGTCCAAGAGCCTGTCTGCTGCTGATCAGCTCCGCCGTTATCTGGGGGTGCCAGACGGGATTCTTCCAACAAGAGGTTTGTAACAAGAGGAAGTTGGTGAAGTTCGCTTGGCTGTGTGCACTGCACTAACGGCCTGTCATTTCTCTCCCTGGACCCCTTTCTTGGGGCTTTTTGGGCCATTGGCAAGTTTGCATTCTTTCTTTCCTTGCCCATCGGCTTTTCTTTGTTAGCCCAAGAACTGAGATGGGCACATGTCTGAGTTCAGTGCCGCAAAAAAAACACGTAGCCCAGGCCTTGGATATGCCATGTGCAAGCAAGTATATGGTTAGAAGGTGCCATAAGTGCTACCAAGAAAATGAACAGGACAGAGAACAGTACAGGAGGCAGCGTTGCAGGGATGAAGGTAGGGGAGGATGTCCCAGGAAGGGGGGCCAGCACAGATGCGTCCCCGAAGCCAGAACATCTCTTGAGCCTTCAATCCAGGTCTCCTACCCTCTGGAAGCCCCTGTGACTCAAACCTCTCTCCCCCTTAGATGTCAGGTGGATTGATTAGTGTTCCAAGAAGAGGGAGCAGCAAGTGCAAAGGCCCTGTGGCAGGAACAAGCTTGGTGGGTATATTTGTTTCCTGTGGCTGACATAACAAAGTACCACAAACTGGGTGGCTTAAATAGCAGACATTTTTTACCTCATAGCCCTGGAGGCTGGAAGCCTGAGATCAAGGTGTCGGCAGAGCTGGTTCCTATTGAGGGCTGCGAGGGAGAATCTGTTCCATGCCTCTCCCCTAGCTTCTGGTGTGGCTGGAAATCTTTGGTGTTCCTTGGCTTCACCCCAACCTGTGCCTTCATCTTCACATGGCATTCTCTCTGTCTGTGTGTTTGTGTCCAAATTTCCCTGTTTTAAAAGGATGCCAGCCCTATTGGATTAGGGGCTTCCCCCCTACTCCAATACGACTTCATCTTAATTAATTACATCCACAACAAACCTATTTCCAAATAATGTCACATCTTGAGGTACTGGGGAGGGGGTTAGGATTTCAACCTATGAATTTTGTTAGGGGTGGATGACACACAATTCAACCTATGACAGCATGTTCCAAAAACAGCAAGGCTGGAGCAGAGAAAAGGAGGCTGCAGTGGGAAGTGGGATGGTGGAACAGAGTAAGGAGTATAAGAGTAAGAGTGGGATTTGTTCCGGGCATCCAGGCCTGTTCTGAGTATGTCGTTCCATCTGGGGAGCAGGAGAGAGACTGCAGAACAGAGGAATTGGAGATGCTCAGGGGCAGTGTGGCCACTGCTTGGCAGGAGTTGAAGGACTGAGGGTAGAGAAATCAAGACCACATGGCCCCGGGGGAAAATGCCTGGGCTGTTTCCAAGCTGCTGAGCAAGGGGTTCCTGAGGGAGCAGGGGCTGGGCCGGCTTGGGATTTAAATCCAGGTTCACCATATTGCACTGTGTGACATTGGGTAAGTTACTTAGTGTCTCTGGGATCCAGTTTCCTCATTTGTCAAATGAGGGCACCATTCAGATGATTAAATGGAAGAAGGCACACAGCTGGAGGAGCAGAGTCAAGGCCTCACTGTGTGCCAACTGCTCTGAGACGTGATCTAGTGACATCCTTACCACCAGCCCATTTTATAGATGATGAGACAGAGGCTCAGAGAGGGCAAGCGACTTGCCTAAGGTCATGCAGTGAGAAGGTAGCAGGAACTCAAACTGAGCCTGACCAGTTCTGACACATGCACCCTTTTCCCTCCATAAACTTTCAAAAAAAGGTCAGCATCCCTCTGCCCATCACGGAGGTGGGGCAGAGCCCAGCTCCTCTGGCTCTCCCTCTGCTCAGAAGGGGCTGGGAGGGTGTTGTTTGCAGTTCTTGCAAATGTGCACTGTGCCACCATTTGAGTCCTGTTGCCTGGAGAATAAAAACCCTGGGTGCCTACTATGTTCCAGGCTCTGCCTCAGATACTCAACCTGGTATATACCCATTTTCCAGATGATGAAATGGCTAAGAGAAAAGAAGGGGCTTGCTTCTCCTGGAGGTGGAGCTGGGCTTCATGCCAGGCGCCTGACCCCCACCCCAAGCTCTGCTTACTTTGCTATGCAGCTCCTTCCTCAGTGGAGAAATGCCTTCCTTTGAAAGAGGGCTCAAGGTGGCCTGAGATGTGTAGGGGAGACACAGTTCTCAGGGGACCTCCCTTGCCAGCCCTGAGGCTAGACCCCCAGGAGTGCCATTGTGCATTCTCCCCTGAGGAGAGTTATTCTAACCCTGGGGTGTTTGTACAAAGCAGCCAGCCTCTACACGTGGAGGCAGCCCTGTCCTCCTGACCCTGGCGGACATGTGCTGGGCTGGCCTCGTGGGACCTTGAGTGACACCAAGAGCACCAAGCATCTCTTCTTTGTCCCTCCCGCGCCTCTGCCCTTCTGAGCTGAGTGGTCCCGCCTCCCTGCCAGGAGCCAGGAGGGATGGGAAGGAGGTGTGTGTCCTCAGATGCTGGCACTATTTTTGGAGCTCACTTTGATCCTTGATTCTGGGACACGTGGCTGTGACAGGCTCTTGGAGCAAACCCTGCTTGAATACAGTCAGCCACAGATGCTGGTATGCCCCCCGGCGGCTCTGACCCTGGCACTTCTGGAATTGAGCTCTCATCCTCCAATCTGGATACTTTTTCTTTCTTTTACTTGCCTAACTGCCCTGGCTAGAACCTCCAGGACAATGTTGCATGGAAGCAGCCAGAGCAGACATCCCTGCCTAGTTCCTGATCGTAGGGGGAAAGTGTCAGTCTTTCACCATTGAGTATGATGTTAGCTGGGGTTTTTGTAGGTGCCCTTTATCAGGCTGAGGAAGTTCCCTTCTATTCCGAGTTTGTTGAGTGTTGTTTTTTATTGTTTTAATCATGAAGGGGTGTTGGTTTTGTCGATTGCTTTTTTCTAAAAGATATCTTCTTTTAAAATGCTCCAAGCCATATTTAAAATAGATAACCAACAAGGACCTACGGTATAGCACAGGGAACTCTGCTCAATATTCTGTGATAACCTAAATGGGAAAAGAATTTGAAAAAGAATAGATACGTGTATATGTATAACTGAACCACTTTGCTGTACACCTGGAACTAACACAGCTTTGTTAATCAACTATACTCCAATATAAAATAAAAAATAAAAGACAAAAATAAATAAATAAAATGCCCCAAGCTAGCCCACTCTACCTTCCCAGGGCAAAACCTCAAATGTAGAGTCAAAACGTGATTTGCCAAGTCATAGCTCAGGCACTCCTGTGTCACTGCTCTAGAATAGATGTTAAGACGGTGGTCTTGGTAATACAGGCAGTGGTCACTGCTCTTTGCACAGGCCAGGACGCTCTTCTCTTCTCTGGGCACCCCCTCTCGGAATTGGGACAACAGCCCAGTGAGGGCTGGAGGGAGAAAGGTTGTGCTCTGGCTGCCCCCAGCCCCCTTGGCGCTCACCCCCACCCCTCTGTCCCCAGGCCTATGAGAAGCGCTTCCCCACCTGCCCGCAGATCCCGGTCTTCCTGGGCAGTGAGGTCCTACGCGAGTCCCGCAGTGCTGATGGGGCGGTGCACTTGGTGGAGCGGAGCTGCCGGCTGCGGGTGGAAGCCCCGCGGCTGTTGCGGAAGGTGGGCGCGGAGGGGGTCCTGGAGAACCGGGACCCCGCGGAGGAGGGGACCGGACGGGTGGTAGGGGATGGCGGGCGGGGGACCTGGGACCAGGGGGTGGGTTCAGGCGTTGGAGTGAGTGTGTGTTGGTACCCGGAGGGCGTTCTGGGCTGGGGGCCTCCCGTGTCCAGGAGAGACAAGGGCCGGGAGGCTGGGCTGAGACTGTAGGACGACCAGGGACAAGAGGGAGTCCCGGGGTCCGGGAAGTCGGGGGAAGGGGGAAAAGTCGGGGATCCGGGCCCTGGCTGGTGGGCAGGTGCGGGGCAGGGGGCCGGGGGTCCCGGGGTCCGAGGGTGACAGGCGCCAACCCTCTGGGTTCGCACCCCCAGCCGCCACCTCACGTCCAGCACGCACGTCCCTGCTGCCCTGTCCCTGCAGATTGCAGGCGTCGAGCACGTGGTCTTTGTGCAAAGAAACGTCTTGAACTGGAAGGAGAGGACTCTCCTCATCGAAGCGCACAACGAGACCTTCGCCAGCCGCGTGGTGGTCAAGGAGAACTGCAGCTACACGGTGAGCAGCGGGCTGGAAGCCCCGATATGTATGTATTAGTTTAAGCAGTCTCAAAAACTGCTTGGGACATACTTACTAAAATATTAATGTTTATCTGAAATTCAAGTGTGACTGGGCATCTTGTATTTTATTGGCTAAATACAAGACCATGCCTCCCCACCCCCTTAATGAAACTGTGCCTCAGTTTCTTCACCTGTAAGATGGGGTTAATGATTGTACCTACCACATAGGTTGTGGTGAGGATTAAATGAAGTGAAATATCTGAACCCCTTAGAGCAGTGCCTGGCACATACTAAGTCCTGTATACGTGTTAACTTTTTTTTTTTTTTTTTTTTTTTTTTTTTTTGGGTTTGGGGCCCTCCCCG
>NW_020174705.1:4250846-4319553 GCF_003031525.2 Neophocaena asiaeorientalis asiaeorientalis
CCAAATACAATAGGCTTTTTTTGTTTTTCTTTTTTTTTTTTTTTTTTTTTTTTTTTTTTGCGGTATGCGGGCCTCTCACTGCTGTGGCCTCTCCCATTGTGGAGCACAGGCTCCAGACGCGCAGGCTCAGCGGCCATGGCTCACGGGCCCAGCCGCTCTGCAGCATGTGGGATCTTCCCGGACCGGGGCACGAACCCGTGTCCCCTGCATCGGCAGGCGGACTCTCAACCACTGCGCCACTAGGGAAGCCCACGTGTTTAACTTTTTATAAAATTTTTTATTGGAGTATAGTTGATTTACAATGTTGTGTTAGTTTCAGGTGTACAGCAAAGTGAATCAGTTATACATATATCCACTCTGTTTTTTTTTTAGACTCTTTCCCATATAGGCCATTACAGAGTAATGAGTAGAGTTCATGTTAACTTTTAATGTAATTAATGATAATTATTATTCTCCAGTACATACTGATTGAGCACCTACTATATGCCAGGCAACCTGACAAGTCCTGGGCACCCAGCAGTGGACCAATCTGCCTGACCATTGCCTTCACGGGACTTCCATTCCAGTGGGAGACACAGATGAGAAAAAAAAAATCAATATATACTTACAACTTAGTCACAGTGCTAAGAAGGGATCCAGAGTTACAGAAAATAAGAGGAGGTGACAGTGTCTTAGGTAACAGTGTCCCCCAGGCCTCTCTGAGGACATGTCGCTGAAGCTGAGATCGGAAAGATGAGAGGGCTGGGAAGAGAGTTCTGGAGGAAGAAACAGCACGTGTGAAGACACTGAGGTGGATGAGGGAGGTCTGAGAATGGGGGCTGCAGGGGCCGAGTACTGCTGGCCTCGGGGCTGCAGTGAGGAGTTTGGAGGCATTTGCTGGGATGAACCCAGCTCTGCCACTTTCTTGCTGAGTGACGCTGGGCAATTGCTTCCCCTCCCCGGGCCACCCTTCCATATCTGTAAAACGGGGACAGCAGCAGAACCCGCCTCACTGGGCACTGGGAGAAGCAAATGAGGGAATGTAGGTAAAGCCCCTTAGCTGATGCTACATCCCAGATGGTTAGCTCAAGGTGGTAACTCCAGGGTAAAAAATGTGGCCCATTACAGGTTTTTGGTTTTTTTTTAATTGGTTGTGCCGCGTGGCTTGCGGGATCTTAGTTCCCTGAACAGGGATCAAACCTGCGCCCCCTGCAGTGGAAGCATGGAGTTCTAACCACTGGACCGCCAGGGAAGTCCCCTGGGTGTTTTTGATGTGTCTTTGCCTAGCCTCCTGTTCGGGAGACCTTGCCTCATTCATCTCTCTGGTCCCTAGACACTTTGTGTGGTGCCTCGTATACAGCAGGCATCCAGTAAATTCTCACCGCTTTTTCCTTCCACATTTTCAGCTCCTCTTGGAGCCTCCCGGAAACTGAGTCCAGGATGTTTACCTCTGGGGAGGTGTTGGTGGTAGTTTTTTATGTCACTTTTAGTGTAGTGCTTCTTAGAGTGAGTTCTGCCAACAGCTGGTGAGCAGTATCACCAAGGCTGCTTGTAAATACAGATTCTAAGGCCCTACCTTGGACCTGTTCAGCCCAGGCATCTGCATATTTAACAGATGCCCTGCTAACGCTTCTGCCCACGGAAGTTTGAGAGGCACTAAGGCTGGGTCTGCACAGTAGCTCTGTCCATGAAATTTGTCTTTGCTTACATATATATGCATATTTATTTATAATAAAGGTATGATATATAAATACATATTTTTAAAATATAAAATATAGTATTTATGTATAATTTATTTATAATGGTATATTAAATATGTTATTTAAATATATCACTATGTATGTACAATTTTTAAGGGACGGGAACATTGGTCTCACTTTCTTTTGGTCCCTCCTGAGAAGGCTCTCTGTTCTCTAAGGCTTTAGACCTTGCATTGCTCTGGGCAGGGCCCTTTGGTACTGCTGCTGCCCTTGGGTGTTGCCAGGCTGTGACGTGCTGTCCACTGCATGCTGTAGCTGGTCCAGGTCTCCAAGAGAGCCCCCTGGGGAGGGCACGGCGTCTCCCACACTGAGACCATGTCACTGCCCCTGCCTGGCTTTCAGGTCCACCCTGAGAATGAAGACTGGACATGCTTTGAGCAGTCTGCCTCGCTCGACATCCGGTCCTTCTTTGGCTTCGAAAGTGCCTTGGAGAAGATCGCCATGAAGCAGTACACAGCCAACGTCAAGAGGGTAAGAGACGGGTTCCATAGGTCACGCAGAGGAAGGTGCACAGACCTCAGAGCCTGCGGATCCCGATCTGCCACCCCAAGACCCTTAACCTTCCTCAGCCTCAGTCTCCTCATCCGTAGAATGGGTATTCTAATCAAAGTCATATCACATGAGATAATGGATGGAAAGCACCCGGTCCATAATGGGGGCACCATAGTCATTGTCCTAAAGCTCCTAGGCTTGGGCAGTGAACTCTCTGGACAGAGGGACATTGTGCGCTGCTTGGTTTAAAGACCTCAGACCCATCCCTGAGTGGAGGCCTGTTAGTGTAGTGAAACAGGTGAACTTTATTTTAATAATATATTTTATCCACGTGTTATCAATATAAAACTTATTTGTGCGCTCTTTTACATTCCTCGTTTGGTACTATGTCTTGGAAATCCGGTGTGTATTTAACACTCCCAGCACATGTCCCTTTGGACTGGCTGAATTTCAGCTGCTCAGTAGCCACATGTCAGGCTGGCTGGGGCCGGAGCCAGGAGGGGGCGACTCCCAGGCTGAACTCCAAGGTACTGATGTGTCTCTCTGACCTCCAGGGGAAGGAGGTGATCGAGCATTACCTGAACGAGCTCATCTCCCAGGGCACCTCTCACATTCCCCGGTGGACACCTGCCCCAGTCCCAGAGGAGGACACCCACTCCCAGGCTGGGCTGAGGGATCCTGGCTCCCTGAAGGTCTGCGGGCCTGGTAGCGCCCAGGGCCCTGCTCCCGAGATGGTCAGTACTGATGGTAGGTCTCAGACAGCCAGCCAGTTCTGTTCTGGGGTCTGCAGTGTGTTTGCTCACTGCTGGGGGGAGGAGGTGGGGGTGGGGAGAGTTACCAAGGGTCCCCTTGGTGTTGGGACTCAGCTTCCTCCCTCTCCTGGCTGCTTTGCCTTCTCTGTGCTCCAGCCCAAGAGGCAGAACTGATTTATTTCTAGATCAGGAATTGACTGATCTGGTACCTCAGGGCTGCCCTTTCCTCTGTTTTATTAATATTCTATATTAAATGAGTAATGCATGATCGTGGTAGAAAAAAACTGAAACTGCTCAGAAGATGTAAAGTAGGAAGTAAGACTCCTTTCCTCTCACTGGAGGCAACTACAGTTTTTCCTGAAATTATCTAGGCATATATATGTACATAATATGCACACACACGTGTATACACTCATACACACATGTGTAACCTACACTGAACAAATGAGAGCGTACATACATTCCATTCGATATTTTGCTTTTTTTTCACTTACTGTTGCTTGAACAGCTTTTTGTATCAGTGCATGTGTATTGGCACTTTGCAGTATTTTGTGGTGTGGTTGCACCATTATTTATTTATTAATAAAGATTGATTATTTATTATTTTAGTTTTTTTTTAGCTAGTCTCCTATTGATGGACATGTAGATTGTTTCCATTCTTTTTAAAAATGCAAATAATGTGGTACCTCTTTTACTTAAGGTTTTAAAAAATATTTTCATGAGCATATATATATAGCATATAATTTTGAGTTGATTTGCTGAGTCAAATGTTATATGCAACTAAAATTTTGGTAGATTTATCAATTAGGCCTGCAAAGAGGTGTAGTAGTTAATGTTCCCACCAAAAATGTGTAGCTGCATCTATTCCGGACTTTACCCCAGCTACCTCAAGACTATTAGTAAATGTTTTAAACTTCTGAAGGGCAAAGAGTGACCAATGGTAGATTAGTGGCCATTTATTTCTTTATGAGTGAGGTCGTTTTATTTTTTCATGTTTGGTTTTTTCTTTTCTTTCTTTCTTTCTTTTTTTTTTCTGTGAATTCCTGTTCTTGTCCTATGTCCATTCTCCTGTTTTTCCAACAATTTCTTATTGCCTTGTAAGAGCTCTTTGCATATTAAGGCAATTAGCCCTTTGTCATATTTCAGACTCTCATCGACATGGAAAATGTTTACAATATAGTGTTAAAGGAAAAAACCTAGGACACACAATTGCACATGCCCCATGAATCCAGTTTTAACCATGTGCACTAATGCCCACAATGACTGTTTTCTCTTTGGGGCCACTGAAGTGTAAGTGCTTGCCTGACACAGAGATATGCCACAAAAATACATCTGGGTCTGTGTTTAGGGAGAACAAAATTCATTTGTTCAACAAATATTTATTCTTCACCAACTGTGTGCACTAGATGGCTGCTGTTGTGCGTGTGTTTTTAAAATATTAATTTTTTTTTTTTTTTTTTTTTTTCTGCCATGCACTTCTGCCCTTTTCTGTGCACACACTCTGTGTCGTGCCCTGTGCCCTCCCCATTTTGCACTAGGCCTTCCCTTCCCTTTCTGTCTGTGCTGTCCACCAGCAGAGCCAGTACTCAGGATGGCTGGAGGGAGGCAGGATCATGCCCCTTCCACCCTGCTCTGTGTCACTGAGCCTTTGTGCTCAGAAGGAGAAAGGGGCCTCACATCTGCCTGGAGGCCGGAAGGAAGCTGGCGTCTACTGCCTCCCTCGTGTTTCCTCCCTCATCCCCTCCTTGCCCCCTCCCTGTCTTCAGCATCTCCGCTTCTGACCACTCTGAGGTGTTGCAGGGTCTGGGCGGTCCCTCCACAGCATTCCTCCTGACTCTGTTTACCGAGGTGGCTACTGGTGCAGTTGCCATGACCACCAGCCCTGGGCTTTTTTTGTTTTGGAGGGAAACGCTGGGTCCTGCTGCTGGATGTATAGACATTGTTTGTTTTCTTATTGTGCCCTCTGCACACAAAGAACAGTCTATGCCCATGAAGGCTGCTCTTTGTGGACCATCTGCACCCAGGGCTGAGATGCTAAGATGCTGAGTTGCCTCACCATGCCAGCATCCGCCACCACAGAAGTTCAGAGCGGGCAACAAGACCTCAGCTCCGAGTCCCGCCTCTAAATGCCGGCACATGCTGACCTCAAACAGCCCAATTGTGCGAGACAGGATTGAACAGTGGGCATGATCCATGCAGCTCCCAGGCTGTATTTTGGGGTGAGGGCTTTGTCTACCCAAAACCTCGAACCCCACAATGGGACTGGGAGGTGGGAAGGCAAAAAGGACTGGTACTTATCCGCTGCCTCCTTTATGCTGGGCACACCACAGGCATTTACCTGTTTGAGTTACGGAACCTCTCTTGGCCTCAGTTTTGTCTTCTCTAAAGTGGGAACAATAGTGACACCCGCCTCCCAGGGCTGTTGGGAGCTGGCTCAGATGATGCATGTCAGTAGACATGAGCTCATGTTGTCAATAATCTTCAGAGGGTGGGGCAGCTCCCACCCATAATTGGAGTATAGTTGATTTACATGTAAATCATGTACATGATTTACAATGATTTTTTTTTAACAACAAAAAATGATTTATTTGCAACACAGCCCAGTCCCCATCATTTCAATACAGCACAGGAGTAGGAAAGAGTCACACTGCAATCATCACACTGCCAAGCTGCTGAGGGATCCTGGCTCCCTGGCTTCAGTTATACACACATGTATTCTTTTTTCAATATTCTTTTCCATTATGGTTTATCCTAGGAGACTGGATATATTTCCCTGTGCTGTACAGTAGGACCTTGTTGTCTATCCATTCTAAATGTAATAGTTTGCATCTACCAACTCCAAATTCCCAGTCTATCCCTCTCCCTTTCCCCCTCTCCCTGGCAACCACAAGTCTTTTCTCTATGTCTGTGAGTCTGTTTCTGTTTTGTAGATAGGTTCATTTGGGTCATATTTTAGATTCCACATATAAGTGATATCATATGGTATTTTTCCTTCTCTTTCTGACTCCCTTCACTTAGTAAGATAATTTCTAGTTGCATCCATGCTGCTCCAAATGGCATTATTTTGTTCTTTTTTACGGCTGAGTAATATTCCATTGTATATATGTACCACGTCTTCTTTTTTTTTTTTTTTTTTACAGAGCACAGGCTCCGGACGCGCAGGCCCAGCGGCCATGGCTCAGGGGCCCAGCCACTCCATGGCATGTGGGATCTTCCCGGACCAGGGCACGAACCCGTGTCCCCTGCATCGGCAGGCGGACTCTCAATCACTGCACCACCAGGGAAGCCCGTACCACATCTTCTTTATCCAACCATCTATTGATGGACTTTTAGGTTGTTTCCATGTCTTGGCTGTTGTGAATAGTGCTGCTGTGAACATAGGGGTGCATGTATCTTTTTGAATTACAGTTTTGTCTGGGTATATGCCCAGGAGTGGGATTGCTGGATCATATGGTAACTCTACTTTTAGTTTTCTGAAGAACCTCCATACTGTTTTCCATAGTGGCTATATCAACTTACATTCCCAGAGGGTAGGAATTATCTTGATTTCTGAGGGTCAAAGGGACACATCACTCAGCACAGTGAGATCCAGGCTTGCCCCAGCATGAGTTTTTAGAATCACCTTGGAAGTGGGTTGGAAACACTAGAAGATCTGAAGACCAGTGGCTATTTGGTGAAAGGGTCACCGTGCGCTTGGAACTACGTTTTGGATTCAAGGTAGCCAGTAAGGCAAGGGTTTCAGGAAGGGTTGACCATGCAGCATCTCCTGCTGTCCTGAACCCCCTTTTCTCCTCCAGGGGACAAGCTGGATGCGGACTACATTGAGAGGTGCCTGGGCCATCTCACACCCATGCAGGAGAGCTGCCTGATCCAGCTGCGGCATTGGTTGCAGGAGACCCACAAAGGCAAGGTGGGTCAGGGCTGGGGCTGTAGCGACTCAGCCTCAGGCATGGGGGGAGGAAGGGCCAGGTAAGTAAGTCTGTGTAATTAGCAATGCTGGACACTTCTATTTGGCCTTCTTTTGTTATATCCTGTCTCATGCATTCTGTACATAGCACTGATAGCATGGTTTCCCATCCTCGGCACAGATGACATTTGAGGACGGACAGTTCTTTATGGGGGAACATCCTGTGCACCATAGGGCATTGGGCAGTGTCCCTGGACCCCACCCATGAGAGGTCAGGAGCTCTTCTTCCCCAGCTGTGACAACCAAAAGTGGCTCTAAAAAAAAAAAAAAAAAGTGGCTCTAGACATCGCCAATGTTCCCTGGGGAGCACAGTCACCACACAGTCACTGTGTTCACAAAACCATGCATACTGTTCTTTTCTAAGAGATTTAACGATTTGCGAGGGTTGATTTTTGACTGCACATGGGCTTTGCCTTTAGACTCTAAGCCCCACTCATGAGTGTCCACCATGCCTGTAGGTCTCAATCACGGGCCTGACCTTCAGCTCTGTTGAATAAGAGCTTCCAGCCTATTCGTGAGTTGCTTGCCCTTCCTCCCCTCCCCACACCGGGGATCAGACAAGGGAGTTACTTTAGTGTTGGGCTGGGATGTAACCTGTTTGCCTGTTTCCTCATCTGTAAAATGGGTACAATGTGAGCACACCCCCTGCCCCCGGAGTGAATTACAAGGGACAATCCACTCCCTGTCTGGCTCAGCACAGCACTCAGGAAAGTGCACTTTTTATGGGGGCTGGCTTTCCCTTGACTGTTGATACTTGCCTGAGGGAAGGAAGGAGAGTGGTGGGCTTTAGCTTGTCACCTCTGCATGTTAGTTAGAGTCTGGGTTATATGTGTTAGGAATGCAGCTTGAATCAACCAGACAAAAAAAGCGGGGGTAGGGGTTTAATCGGCTCATATAACAAACTGTTAAGTGGGGTGTGTTAGTTTCCTGGGGCTGCTGAAACAAAATACCACAGACTGTGTGTTTCAAAGCAACAGAAAGTTATTCTCACAGTTCTGAAGGCCAGATGTCTGAAATCAACGTGTCAACAGGGTTGGTTCCTTCTGGAGGCTGGGTGGGTTGGGGGAATCTGTTCCATTCCTCTCTCCTGGCTTCTGATGGCTGCCAGCAGTCCTTGGCGTGTAGATACGTCACTTCCAGTCTCTGCCTTTGTCTTCACGTGGCCTTCTCCCCTCTTTACATTCTGTGTCTGTATCCAAATTTCCCTCTTATAATAAGGACAGCAGACATTGGAGTAGGGCACCCCCTAATAGAGTATGATCTCATCTTAACTAATTACTTCTACAAAGAGCCTATCTCCAAATAAAGTCACACTCCGAGGTTCTGGGTGGACATGATCTTGGTGGGACACCATTCAGCTGACCACACAGCCTGTCTCAGGGATGTCCTGAACCAGGACTTTTTTTTTTTTTTAATATTTGTTTATTTATTTGGCTGCGCCGGGTCTTGGTTGCAGCATGCAGGATCTTGTTAGTTGTGGCACGCAGGATCCTTAGTATGTGGGATCTAGTTCCCTGACTAGGGATCGAACCAGGGCCCCCTGCATTGGGAGTGCGGAGTCTTAGCCACTTGACCACCAGGGAAGTCCCATGAAACCAGAACTTAAATGCTGTCGAGACCACTTGGTTCTTGTATCCGTTTATGTCTGCTTCATCCCCTCAGACATGCTTCCTTGTTGAGCTTGGATCTGTGGCTGCTTACAGCCTTTGTGTGTGTGTGTGTGGTACGCAGGCCTCTCACTGTTGTGGCCTCTCCTGTTGCGGAGCACAGGCTCCGAACGTGCAGGCTCAGCGGCAATGGCTCACGGGCCCAGCCGCTCCGCGGCATGTGGGATCTTCCTGGACCAGGGCACGAACCCGAGTCCCCTGCATCGGCAGGCGGACTCTCAACCACTGCGCCACCAGGGAAGCCCTGCTTACAGCTTTGAGTCTCCCCTTTGCCTCGGTAAAGAAAGGGATTCATGCCCCTTTCTTCAGATTTAAAATTGTCTAAATGCTCTGATTGGCCTGGCATGGATTTTGTCCACCGGAGGCCGTGGGAGTGGGGTCCTGTGATTGGCAACGCTAACTAAAACCACCATTGGTGTTGGGAAGGGGGCAGGAAAAGCAGTTCCCCAAGAGAAAAGAGATGTCACCGCCAGCACAGGAGGGGGAGGTTAGGAAGCCCAAACTCAGACATTCACTGCAGTCCACCCTTGGCTGCGTCGTGGTTGAGTGTAACGTCCTTTTCCCAGCTAAGTGTTTGTCAGATAAGACAGGAGACTCATTTTCCAGTTTCACTGCCGGGCTTAGGGAATTCCACGCTAAAGGCTTTCTCCTCCTTCTCTTCTCAGATCCCCAAAGACGAGCACATCCTTAGGTTCCTGCGGGCTCGAGACTTCCACCTGGACAGGGCCCGTGAGATGCTGTGCCAGTCCTTGAGCTGGCGAAAGCAGCACCAGGTGGACCTCCTCCTTCAGACCTGGCGACCCCCTGCCCTCCTGGAGGAGTTCTACGCAGGGGGCTGGCACTACCAGGACATAGGTGCGTCTCTTTACCTACATAACATGGAGTGTACACTTGGGTCACTGTCGAATGCACGTTGAATGCCCCTTTTCATCTTAGCATCTTATTATCTTTCCTTTTGGCTCTTCTGGGCATCTGGAGATGCCTTTGAGGTGATAACCCAGCCGTGAAGGCAGAGCTGGAATAGACGTTTGGGCTGGAGACAAGATGTTTCTCCCAGGGGCTGGGTCAGCCCACCATTACTTTTTGGCTGCATGAATACTGACTGCATTAGTGTCCTGGGACTGCCTTAGCAGATTACCACAAACTGGGCGGCTTAAAGCAATAGCAATTTATCCTCTCATTGTTCTGGAGGCTAGAAGTCCAAAATCAAAGTGTCAGCAAGACGGTGCTCCCTCCGAAGGCTCTGGGGGAGATCCTTCCTGCCTCTTCCAGCTTCTGGTGGCCTCAGGTGTTCCTTGGCTTGTGGCCACGTCACCCCAATCTCTGCGTCTGTCTTCACGCAGCCTCCCCTCTCGGTATCTCTCTGTGTCCTCCCCTCATATTTTAAAGACCCCGGGTCACTGGATTTAGGGCCCACACTGATTCAGCATGATTTCGTCTTGAGATCCTTAAGTAATCACATCAGCAAAGACCCTATTTCCAAATAAGGTCACATTCTGAGGTTCTGGATGGACATGAACTTTGGGGAGGACACCGTTCAATATCACTACAAATATCATCTCTGGATTTTTTATTAATCTGCCATTGACGCCAGCGCCTGTTATGCTTTTCAATGTCCTTTAGTTAAAAATTCATATGTATTGATTAGGGCAAGTGCTTGAGTCTCCTGAAGAACCGGTTGACACGCTTGCTTTCAATATACAGTCCGTCTGTGTTATTCATGGATTCTGTATTTGTGAATTTGCCTACTCACTAAAATTTATTTGTAACTCCCAAATCAATACTCAGGGAGCTTTCACTGTCCTTCACGGACAGAGTGACGAAAAATCGGAGTCACCCGACGTGCACATCCATCCCCAGCTGAGGTGGAACAAGTGTCCTTCTGCCTCCTTGTTTCAGCTCCTACTGTAAATGAGTATCCTTTCTGCAGCCTATCTAGTGCCATTTCTTTTTTCTCGCATTTTGTGCTTTTTTGTGTTGATTTCGCGTCGCGCAGAAGCACCATGTCCCTAAGTGCAAGAAGGCTGTGATGCGCCTTCTGGAGAAAATTCATGTGAGACTAACTCCATTCAGGCACGAGTTACAGTGCTGTTGGCCACGCGTTCAACGTTAATGAATCAACAATGTAAATTAAACAAGGTGTCCTCAAATAGAAACACACGCAGAACAAAGTTACATACTGATCGATCGACTGACAAAAATGTCACGACCAGGGGCTGGCAGAAACTTAACCTCCTATTCCCCCCTTAGAAGCAGTGGTTCTGAGTTCCTTGATTCAGTGTTCAAGGTGACTTTATAGAAATTATCTACCGCAAATAACAAGAATTGATTGTACATATATAATATATATGAAGGATTATGTAAAAGTATGTAATTCTGTTTCCCTCTTGTCCTCCACTTGCTCGGCCCCGCCCCAAAGATGGCCGCCCCCTGTACATCTTGCGTCTGGGCCACATGGACACCAAGGGCTTGATGAAGGCCGTGGGGGAGGAGGTGCTGCTGCAGCATGTGAGTTGGGGTCCCCACTCCTGGGAGCCCCCGGGGTTTCCTGCGGCTGGAGCAGCCAAGTGAACATTCGCCAGCACCTTCTCTGCTTTCCAGGTTCTTTGCGTCAATGAGGAAGGACAGAAGCGGTGTGAAGGGAACACAAAACAGTTTGGCCGTCCGATCAGGCAAGAACCCAGGCAAACTCCCCCAAACAGTAAAAACAGCCAAAGTTCACTGGGCATGGATGCCGTGCCAGGCAGCCTGTTAGATGCTTTACGGAAATGTCCTCACCTAATTCTTACAGTGACCCTACGAGGCAGGGACTGTCAGCATCCCTGTTCTTTATGGAGGGGAAACTGAGGCTCAGAGTGCTGAGGTCTTCCAAGGCTGCTGAGCGGGGAAGGGGTAGAGCTGGAGTTTGAACCCGGTCCTATCTGGCTTGGGCTCACGGACTTTCTCCTCGTGCCATGCAGCCTCCTGGACTTGGCTTTTCGAGACCAGCGCTCCCACCCCAAGAGCCACCCTGCCAGTGTCCCAGGCAGGCGCACCTCGCAGGTGTCATGACACATCCAGTGACCCACCGCCTCCTCGGGCTGCCCCAAACTCCCTATTCCTGAGCGGAGTTTCCCACACCAGTCCTTACAGTGGCATTGCCCCCAAAGGCACTTAACCTTTCTGAGCTGTGGCTTCCTCTTCTGTAAACCCTTCCTAGGGTTTCTTTATGGCTTATCAAAAACAATGACTTAATGGGAATTCCCTGGCAGTCTAGTGGTTAGCACTCGGTGCTTTCACTGCTGGGGCTTGGGTTCAATCCCTGGTCAGGGAACTAAGATCCTGTAAGCCATGACTTTAAGAGGTGATGCAAACACCACATAGCGCTCCCTGTGTAGCAGGGACTCTTCCAAGCTCCTTGAGTCATGTCATCCTATCACAGCCTACAAGGGAGGGACAGGCAGGACCTGCTACTGAAGTTTTTATCCTGAAATATCCTGATCTTTGTGCAAATTAAGCTCCTTTGCTATTTAGAGCTTTCCTAAAGGGGCATCCATTAGGGTTGGAGTGGGGAATCGATCAATCAGCATCCTGGCCTGAAGCGGAATGCCCCCCAGATGGCTCAGATGACAGGGTGTCATGAAGGCACTCCTAGGAGTGGGTGGGCAAGGTGAAGGGAATGAAGCTGGATGGACAGGCTCCCAGGGACCACTTGCCACAGCCAAACAGTCATTGTCCTAATGAATTGCTTCTAATGAAATGGAGGCACAAAGAGGTTAAGTAACTTAGCCAAAGCCACACAGCACATGCCAGAGCTGGGACTTGAACCCAGGCCATCTGGCTCTGGAGTGTGTGCTCTATTTAGCAGTCAGCATCTTTTCAGCAATTAGTAGTAAAAACTGGCTTTTAATGAGCATTTGCTATGTGCCTGTCCTTGCAGAGAACTTTACATAGACCATCTCATTTAATCCAAACAATGGATGAGATGGGGACTGTTACTGTGATTGCCGCTGTCCTGATGAGGAAGTGCCTGTGTCACACAGCTCTCAGGCACTTGCATTTGGGTGCTTAGCCCTGGTGTGCAGACTCAGAACCTCCACGCCACGTGGCCTCCCCACAGTGGCAGGGTCCACAAGAGTGCCCTGTGGTCCCTGCCCCTTCTGCTCCCAGCGCTGCCTTACTGAGCCTCTCCCTCCGTCCCTGTCTGTGGGCCCCCAGGTCCCTGAGGATGGTGTTGGGGGCCCTGGGAGGTGGCCAAGCGAGGTAGAGTGAGGGGGCATCTTTGCCGCAGCTCCTGGACCTGCCTGGTGGACCTGGAGGGTCTCAGCCTGCGGCACCTGTGGCGGCCAGGGATAAAGGCCTTGCTGCGCATGATCGAGGTGGTGGAGGACAATTATCCTGAGACTCTGGGCCGGCTGCTCATCGTGCGAGCCCCCCGCGTCTTCCCTGTGCTCTGGACGCTGGTAAGAAAGAGCAGGAGCCTGAGATGGGAGGGGCCCTCTGTGAGCTGCTCCGCCTGGTTATCCTGCATTGTTTCCTCTAATTACCAGCTTTATTGAGATATACTTCATTTCCCATAAAGTTCACCCTTTTGGGAGTTCCCTGTTGGACTAGTGGTTAGGATTCCGGGCTTTCACTGCCATGACCCGGGTTCAGTCCCTGGTCGGGTAACTGAGATTTTGTAAGCCACGTGGTGCAGCCAAAAAACACCCCCAAACAAACAAAAAGTTCACCCTTTTAAAGTATAGAATTCAGTGGTTTTTACTATACTCACAGAGTTGTGCAATCATCACCACCAGCTAGTTCTAGAACATTTTCATCACCCCAAAAAGGAAGCCCCGTCCCCATTAGCAGTTCCTCCCCATTCCTCCCCCCAGCCCCCTGCAACCACTCATCTACTTTCTGTCTCTGGATTTGCCTGTCCTAGCTATTTCATGTGAGTGGAATCATACAATGTGAGGCTTTTTGTGTCTGATTTCTCTCACTTAGCATAATGATTTCAGGTTCATCCATGTTGTAGCAAGAATCATTTCTTCATTCCGTTTTATGTCTGGATAATGTTCCATTGTATGGGTGGACCACATTTTACACGTCCACTGTCCTGCTTCGTGGACGGGAGAGCCACACTTAGAATTGTACAACGTTCCTGGGACTCCTGTGAGCTGATTCCGAAGAGCGTTGGGACCCTGTGCTATTGGGATTTTAAAACTTTTTGCCCACAACCCACTTTATGTTGCCACCTGGTCTCCTCGTGTGGCTCGTGCCTACACACACACACACACACACACACACACACACACACACGAAACAACAGATTCTCAAGTGGTGGTTATTGTAACTACTTACAACATGCTCTTTGCTATTCTTTTCTAGTCCGCTCCACTCAAAATAGGCTAGTCACAGAGCTAAGTTGATATCACAACCGCTACCGGATTATCACTTGCAGTTGAAAACCACTGCCCTGAGGCCTTGCTCCCGAAGTGTGGTCTGCAGGCCAGAGCAACGTCAGGTCCCTCTCCATCTTACAGACTCGGCGGCGTCAGCATCTTACCGAATGCCCTCGGGATTCGGTGCCTGGGAAAGCCTGAGAATCTCTGCTCTCCCTAGAGGTTCAATCAGGGTAGATTTGTGAGTTGAAAGTTAAATGGATTCAGTGTTTTACTAAGTGCCTGCTGTGTGCCAGGCACCTCTCCAGGCCCTGGGGATGCAGAGTGTGTACCCCTGCGTCACAGGGTGTGGGGGGGAGAGAAATCCAATAGCCCCACGTGAGTAACTGCTTCATGATGCCCTGTGACATGGGCTTGGGGACGTTCAGGGTTCTTGGGGAGACTAAGTCAGGGGGCAAGGGGGTGTATAATTTAGGTTGGGGAGCTGAAGACGCTTCCACTGAGAAGGTGACATGGGTTGAGACATGAGGAAGGAGTGGGAGAAGGACGGGAGGAAGGGTGTGGTGGGTAACCTGCACAGCACGTACAAAAGGCCTGGAGGCAGGGCCCGGCTGGGTGCTTCTGAGGGACTGAAAAATCAGTGGCCAGAGGAGGCTGGGAAGATGCTCAGGGCCCAGTGCCTGCAGAGTCCAGGCTGTGGCGAAGATGGGACCTTGTCCTGGGGCAGTAGGGAGCCATGGCAGGACTGTTGGAGGAGAGGACATGAGCAGACTTCTGGGGCAGAAAGTTCCCTAGCTTCTGGGGCTACTTTACAGCTCTGTTGGGGATGGGCTGGGGAAGAGCAGCTGTGGGAGGGACAGGCAGGATCTGCTACTGTAGCATTTTATCTTGAAATATCCTGATCTTTGTGAAAATTAAGTTTCTTTGCTGTTTGGAGATTTCCTAAGAAGATGCACGTCGGGTGGGGGTGGGAGCCAGTTGGTCGGGGTCCTGGACAGAAGCAGATTCACCCAGGTGACTCCAGTGGGGGTGTGACACATCAGAACTCCTCGCAGGGGTGTGGGCAGAATGGGGAGGCCCCAGGGGCTGGCCACTGCCGTAAGCCCTGATGACCCCAGGGCTGGAGGGACATGAGGAGGGAATGTCCTTGTTACTGGAGCCCTGAGAGAGCTTCGGCAGGTGAGGGTGGCGGCTGCCAGGGGCACTGGAGCAGGGAGGGAGCGGAGAAGACACACCCACCTTCCATCTCCTGCTGCCCCCGCCCCCCTTCCCCCACTGGCCACACCAGATGAAAGCCAGTGCACAGAGCCAGGTTGCTGAGGCCCACGGGGACCACCTCCCGGGATGGGGGCTGAAGGAGTGTGACCCACACAGGTGGGATTTCTAGTTCCCAAATGATTTTTAAAAATATTTATTTATTTAGGCTGCACCGGGTCTCAGCTGCAGCACACGGGGTCTTTGTTGCAGCATGTTTAGTTGCGGCATGCAGACTTCTCAGTTGCAGCATGCATGTGGAATCTAGTTCCCCGACCAGGGATTGAGCCCAGGCCCCCTGCATTGGGAACATGGAGTCTTACACTGGACCACCAGGGAAGTCCCCCAAATGATCTTTTGCCTGTGGCATTCCTTGCTGAATTGGCTTGTGCTCTACTGTGCTAAATCCTTCCTTCCTTCCCCAACTATTTCCTGAGTCAGGCACCACCCCAGCATTGGGATGCCATGAAAAACCAGACTGATGTGCAGCTTAGAGCTTGGTGTTGAAATACTTTCCATCCGGGACAAATGAAACATGGTCATCCACACAATGGAATATTCAGCCATGAAAAGGGAGTTCTTTTGTCTTCTTTTTTATGTTTTTAATTTTTATTGGAGTATAATAATTTTTATCGGAGTATTTTTATCGGAGTATAGTTGATTTACAGTGTTGTGTTAGTTTCTGCTGTACAGCAAAGTGAATCAGTTGTACGTATACATACATCCCCTCTTTTTTAGATTCTTTTCCCATATAGGTCGTTACAGAGTATTGAGTAGAGTTCCCTGTGCTACACACTCGGTTCTTATTAGTTATCTATTTTATATTTAGTAGTGTGTATATGTCAATCTCAATCTTCCTCCCCATTTCCCCCTTGGTAACCATAAGTTTGTTTTCTACATCTGTGACTCTGTTCCTGTTTTGTAAATAAGTTCATTTGTGCCACATTGTTAGATTCCACATACAAGTGATACATTTGTCTTTCCCTCTGACTGACTTCACTCAGTATGGCAATCTCTAGGTGAAAAGGGAGTTGTGACTCATGCTACAACGTGGTTGAACCTTGAAAACATGACGCTCAGTGAAAGAAGCCAGTCACAAAAGGCCACATGTTGTGTCATCCCATTTCTATGAAATCTCCAGAATAGGCAAAAATAAAATAAAATAAAATAAAGCATATTGGTGGTTTCCAGGGGCTGAGGGGAAAGGAATGGGGAGTGACTGCTAACAGGTCTGAGGTTTCCTTTTGGGGGGAAGAAAATGTCTTGGAATTCGAGGTGGTGGTTGCCCAACATAGTGAATGAACTGAAAGCCATCAAATTGTTCACTTTAAAACGGTTAACTATGTTCTGTGAATTACACTTCAATTAAAAAAAAACAACGTTCCGTCTTGCCCCATCTTCCCCTCTCAGATCAGCCCCTTCATCAATGAGAACACCAGGCAGAAGTTCCTCATCTACAGTGGCAGCAATTATCAGGGTCCCGGAGGCCTTGTCGACTACCTGGACAAAGAAGTGATCCCCGACTTCCTCGGGGGAGAGTGCCTGGTGAGGCCCCAGCGGGCCCTGCGCTTATGGCACGGGGAGGGTCTGTGGCCTCTGAGAGGCAGGGCTGCGGATGGGAGGCGGGAGGAGGGCAGGCCCTTTGTGTGTGCTCTGACATGGGGAGCGCCTTGCTGGCTCTTTGGGGCAGAGCTTGTCCTCTCTGAAGGAGGGGCCTGACCTTGGTTCTTTCAAACATAGTGAGCGAAACAGAAGTTTCCCAAAAGCTCAGAGACCAGGCCAGGCAAAGGCTTACCCCTCTGTATTCCCATCCAGGGCGCTGCTAGGCAGCAGTCAGAGTTTAGCTGCTGGCTTTGCACAGTCTACTGCAATGGGAGGGGACTCAAATGTCCCAGCGGCCTGAACCCCGAAGCTGGTGTACCCAGAGGGACTTATCCCCAACCCACAGCCTCATGGCAGGGAATGATCAGGAAACTGTTTCCAGGGGAGGCGGCCCCAGACCCCCTTTTTCCCCCCAGACCACTTTTATTGCCTGCCCTGGGGGGTGAGATGATAGGCAGGGGTGACCCTATCTCATGACTGTGGGAGGGCAGGCCTTTTCCTTTCTCCAACAGAAATCTCAAAGAGCAAGCTTTCACGATTTCAGGGTAAAGAACGACGTTTCCTGGGCTTCCCTGGTGGCGCAGTGGTTGAGAGTCCGCCTGCCGATGCAGGGGACACGGGTTCGTGCCCCGGTCCGGGAAGATCCCACATGCCGCGGAGCGGCTGGGCCCATGAGCCATGGCCGCTGAGCCTGCGCGTCCGGAGGCTGTGCTCCGCAACGGGAGAGGCCACAACAGTGAGAGGCCTGCGTACCGAAAAAAAAAAAAAAAAAGAACGACGTTTCCTAGGAATTTTGCCAAGCTTACCCAGGTCTCCCCAGTTGTCAGGATATATATGCATGTTATAAGTGTGGTTTCAGGGGTCACAGAGCACCTTTCTGTAGGTCAGCCAGGCTTGGCTGGGCCCTGACTTTCTCTGCTGTCTTTGTCCCCCAGTGTAATGTCCCTGAAGGAGGGCTGGTCCCCAAGTCCCTCTACCTGACGGAAGAGGACCAGGAGCACAAAGACCAGCTGCAGCAGTGGAGAGAGACCTACCAGTCAGCCAGCGTGCTCCGCGGGGCCCCCCATGAGGTGCCGGGGTCCTGGCCTGGGCGGGCCTGCTGGGCTGGGTGTCGTCGTAGGTCAGGGACCCCGAAGTGGAGTCTGAGACAAGGGTTCTTGTGCCAGTGATTTGTAGAGGATGAGGGCTCAGGAGAAACCTGTAAGGAGGGCGGGGGCAGAAGCTAAGCCAAGAGCCGGTTTTAGCCACGGTCTAGCCCAGCCTGATCCATGAGGAGAGCATGGTAGAGGGCCAGCCTTTTGTACCCTCACATCATCCAGTCATTGGCTGTGGATCACCCTGCTTCAGGGTGGATCCTCCCAGGCATTTTTCAGACAGAGGTGGGTCTGTTTGTCCAGAGCAATTCTTGGACTTGGGGTCGGGGCTGAGGGAATGGAGACCGGGGTGGGCACCCACACCCCTGCAGCTGACTTCCCCACCCCGACCCCCGCCAGGCTGGACGTTCAGACCTCACCTGTCACCTGTCCCCACGTAGGTCGCAGTGGAGATTCTGGAGAGGGAGTCAGTCATCACCTGGGACTTTGACATCCTGCAAGGGGACGTGATGTTCAGTCTGTACCACACCAAACAGGCACCCAAGCCGGGCCCCCGGGAGCCTGGGGTCAGGGCTGGCGGGCAGCTGACAGACAAAGGCTGGGCCCTGGGTGCAGATTACAGCCGTGTGGAGGCTCCCCTCATCTGCCGGGAAGGGGAGAGCATCCAGGTTCTGTTTCTTTCTTTTTTTTTTTTTAATTTAAGTTATTTATGTATTTATTTTTTGCCCGTGTTGGGTCTTCGTTGCTGTGCGTGGCTTGTCTCTAGTTGCGGCGAGCGGGGGCTACTCCTTCATTGCAGTGCGTGGGCTTCTCATTACCGTGGCTTCTCTTGTTGCGGAGCACAGGCCCTAGAGTGCATGGGCTTCAGTAGTTGCAGTGCGCAGGCTCTAGGGCGCATGGGCTTCATTAGCTGTGGCTCGCAGGCTCTAGAGCACAGGCTCAGTAGTTGTGGCGCACGGGCTTAGTTGCTCTGAGGCATGTGGGATCTTCCCGGACCAGGGATCGAACCCGTGTCCCCTGCATTGGCAGGTGGATTCTTAACCACTGCGCCACCAGGGAAGTCCCTAGGTTCTGTTTCTTCGTTCATTTATTCATTCATCACTCAGGACTGAGTGTCCACTGTGTGCTGGGTTCTGGGGATACAGCAATGGACAAACTGGACCTGGTCTCTGGCCTCAGAGACCCTGCGGGACAGTTGGGGAGAAAGACAGATTCTGGCAGGGCCCCATCCTCAGAATTCCGAGACTCTTGTCAAAGATGCAGGTTGCTGGGGCCCACGGCAGGAGGGCCAGCTCAGAACCTCTGGGCTTGGGGCCTGGCGTCTGTATCCCTCACCTCTCACCGTGATTCCTTATGCACAGTCAAGTTTTCAGAACCCAGGCAACAGAGAAACTGTAGGTCTGGGAACAGCACTCGGACGTGTCACCAGAACGTGAGCCACCCCTGCTGACCCCCACATTCTCCATGAGGCCAGTGCTTGCAGGTCAAACATCACCGGCCTCAAACACACACGCACACACGCATGCACTGGCGAGCAGTGCAGATCTTACTGGAGGTCTCCTAAGGGAATTGAGCAGACAGCTGTCACATCATACACCAGCACCCCCGCCCCAGGGTCCCACCGAATATCCCAGCCCTTTTTGAAAGTTGCTTTTCTTATAAAAATTAACACCCTCCTGGGCTTCCCTGGTGGCGCAGTGGTTGAGAGTCCGCCTGCCAATGCAGGGGACACGGGTTCGTGACCCGGTCCGGGAAGATCCCACATGCTGCGGAGCGGCTGGGCCCATGAGCCATGGCCGCTGGGCCTGCGCGTCCGGAGCCTGTGCTCTGCAACAGGAGAGGCCACAACAGTGAGAGGCCCGCGTACCACAAAAAAACAAAAAACAAAAAAAAACTAACACCCTCCTTTCTTGCTGTCCCTCTGCCCTCAACAAACTCTAAGCACATTTAAGCTCCCTTTCCAGGTCTCCTCAATTTGCAAATCCCACTCGGCAGGACAAGAGCCCAGCAAAATCCAGGTGTTTAACCAAACCACCCCTCTGTTGTCCTATAGCCGCACCCCCTAGGCCTTGACCCCCACCCCCATCTCGATTAAGAGGAAGGCTCTCAGCTGCCAGGGATATGGGGTAACAGTAGAGGGGAAGCAAAGGTGGCTTTGGGACACCCCAAAAGGAAGGATTTGCTGGTGGACTGGTTTAGAAAGGGTCTTCTGTTCCCTGGTGGACCAGGGCCTCAGGCTTGTGGCTGCTATGTTTCAGGGCTCCCACGTGACCCAGTGGCCTGGTGTCTACCTACTCCAGTGGCAAATGCACAGTGCCCCTGGCCACATGGCCTGCAGCCTCCCGGGCGTGGAGGATGTCCTGATGGCCCTGCACAGCCCTGGCCCCAGGTGCAAACTCCTCTACTACTACGAGGTGCTGGCGTCTGAGGACTTCAGGTACGAGGGGCCCCGGACTCCCCTCCAGACCAGGCCCACAGCATGCCTGAGGCCACTCTCTTCTGGGCTAGGGACACTGGATTCACCTCCTCTACTTGCCCTCAAGCTTCTCCAGGGGTGGGGCCCTGGCATGGGTGTTGTTAAACTTGCCAGTGGCTCAGCACCTTTTCATGAGCGATCAGATCACTATGCTGCTTCACCCTCAGCTGCAGGACCTTGCCTTCAAATGAAACCATGCGCAGAAGCCTAACATACCAGATTGATCGGTGGGGGGAGGAGGGGAGCCTGAGCCCTCCTATTTGTACCTCCCCTCACTCCTAGAATTCCATAAAACTGGGTTTGGACTGCTCTAGAACATTCTAGAATAATGCCTCACAGACAACTCTCCCCAAGTGTTGCTGTCAGAGAGACAGGGATGTGTAGTGGTTAAGACCTCCAGCACTTCCTGGTTGCTCTGTGACCTCAGGCAAGTCACTTTAGTTCTCTGAGCCCCAACTGTTAAATAGGAGCCCCTACATCATGGGGTTGTCCTGAGGATGAGATGGTTGGGGGAAGCCTGCCCTTCACCTGAGCATACAGTAAGCACTCAGTAGTGGTTTCTTCCATACCTTGTGTTTTATCTTTTAAAAACAAGTGTGATTTTGCATCCTGCTTCGTGATATATCTGTGTAGTTTCCTTCTAAAAATGATGCTTTAAATTGTTTACCGATGAGTAAATTTGAGGCTCCAAGAGGGTATTGAGTCTGGACCCATATCCAAGGCAGAGCTCCAGGGATCCTAGGGGCACATGCAGCTGGCCCAGGAAATGCTGGGCCTGGGGATTCCCTGGCGGTCCAGTGGTTAGGACTCCACGCTTTCACTGCCGAGGATGTGGGTTCAATCCTTGGTTGGGGAACTAAGATCCCACAAGCTGTAAGCACACCCCCCAAAAAAGAAAAGAAATGCTGGGCCAGCATCTTTACTCCAAAGGGAGACCCCACAGGGTGTCAGAGGGTGGTGATTCCCTTTGGGAAGCAGCCTGTTTTGGCCATTGGGGCTCAATGTGGGAGAGAGAGACTGAGGTCCAGAGGCACTCAGACACACAGACACCTGCATCTGGGGGCTGCTGCCATCGGAAGGGCAGGTGGAGGCTGAGGGGTGGGCTGGATGCTGCTTGCCAGCATTGTCTTGTCTGGTCAGTGTGGGGGAAACTTGCTGCCCTGACCTTCAACAGTGTCAGGAGAGAACCAGTTCAAGGCTGCTCTCAGTGGGCAACCGGTGGCCCTGGGGAGGCCAGACAGATAGGGTCTGCCATCATGGAGCAGGAGACCACATATCCACACCCGAGCACCGATAGATGCCGTGAAGTTATTCCAGCCTGGGGTCCTTGCTCAAGGTCACACTCCAGGAGGTGCTAGAGGCCTTAACATAGGGCGCTGTCAGAGCCCAGGACCAGGCCTGGCACAGGGTGGGCAGGGGTGCGGGGGTGTGGGGGAGGTGTCTGGGAAGTGACATTGGAGTTGAGATCTAGGCAGTGTGCACACGATCACCTGGAGGGCTCGTCAAAATGCAGACTCTGATTGTGCAGCTCTGGGGCGGGCCGGAGAGTCTGCAGCTCTAACAAGCTCCAGGAGATGCTGGTGCTGCTGGTCCCCGGACCACACTTTGAGTAGCTGGGCCCTAAGGCTGCACTCTCCAACCCGGTAGCTCCTAGCCAAAGGTAACAATTTAAACATAGCGATTAGAACTAAATAAAATTAAAAGTTCAGTTCCTGGTCACACTAGCCACACCTAGAATGCCCAGCAGCCCCATGTGGCCAATGGCAGCCGTGTTGGATGGCGCAGATATGGGACATCTGTTATTTGTCATAGCAGAAAGGTCTCCTGGACACTGCTGCTCCGTAGTCTGGAGTGGGATTTGACTGGGCAAATTGGGCAGGAGAAAAAGGCTTCTGGCAGCAGGTGTAGACACACAAGGTCCCATGATGGGAGGCAGGTGTCAGAGGAGCTGAAAGGCGGAGAGGGGAGGCTGGAGATAACGGGGTCCCTTCTGCGCCATGCTAGGCCCCCGGGTCAGGGAAGCCCCTGAATGGTAGGTGGAAGGCTGGGCTCTTCTTGCGGGGAAGTGGGTGCAGGGAAATGGGCTGGGCTTCGTTTCTCATCACAGCTTCACTTGCTTTTCCCTCTGCACTTGCCCTCTGTGCCTGGGGCGGTTACCAGCCTTGTGGAAAGGGCCCTGGGGCCTCATTTGCACCCAGGGCTGTGTCACCACCAGAAGGCAACATGTGTGTGCTTCCTCCCCAGGGGCTCCATGTCCAGCCTGGAATCCTGCACCAGCCGCTTCTCCCAGCTCAGCGCCACCACCTCCTCCTCCGGCCAGTCCCACAGCAGCTCCCTGGTCTCCAGATAGTCAGGACCGAGCCCTGCGGGGCAGCCTGCTCGCCTCCCACATCCACAAGTATCCGTGAGGCCTGGGACCACGTGGGCTGCAGCCCTGGATCTGGACATAGCCAAAGTTGGGTTGGCTGGAGCCCTGTGGGCTCTTGAAGTGGTGAGAACAGAATCATCTCCGATGGGGCTTCGCGTACGAAAAGCCAAGGGGTGGGCTAACCACGTTCAGGTCTGGGGGCTCAGGGATGTCATCAGGCTCAGTGCCCCCCTGCACCCCGCCACCTCTGGCTCTGCTTCCCTGGGGTGGCCTCCTTCTCAGGGGCCTCCTAAGACTATTGGGGTTCCCCCCATAAGAAGCAGGAATGTAGGGTGTTCACCATAGCATCTAAACCCGTAGCGATGCCCTGGGTCCCAGGATATGCTGGTGAGCAGTTATTTGAGTTACAGGCCCCACTTTGTGGGGGAGCCGCCTACCCTGGACTTGAAGTTCATTTTCCCAGCACATGACTGGGCAGGCCTAACCCTGACCACCCCTGACTTGAAGAGGGTGGGAAGGCCCAGGTTTTCTGCTGAGTTCCAGGCAGTGATAAAGCGGCTCTGGCTATCTTTATGCTCTCTGGAGGTCCCTTTCTCTCCTGGGAATCTGTTTAATTGAAACTTTTTTGGTTGTAAGTCACCTCCCAGTGGCTTAAACAAAAACGGGTGACCAATCATGGGTGCATGTAACTGGCCAGTGTAGGAGGACTTGCTTCAGGTAAGGCTGGATCCAGGCTGTCAATGTGTCATCAGGACTCCCCTGTGGGGTGGGGGCTATGACTTTGTTGCAGCTGCCCTGGGGCAAATCTGACCCCCAGAACCAGCTCCAATGTTGAAAGACTTTCCCTGAGTTCCTGCATGGGAGGGGTGTGGGTCTCCTTGGGGTCTGAGGACATTTCTCCTTTCATTTCCTGGGCCTGCAAAAAGGCAACAGGTCAGAGGTCACCACTGGCAGCCTGCAGTCTGATCTGGCCTGCTTTTATTTATTTATTTTTTTGCGGTACGCGGGCCTCTCACTGTTGTGGCCTCTCCTGTTGCGGATCACAAGCTCCGGACACGCAGGCTCAGCAGCCATGGCTCACGGGCCTAGCCGCTCCGCGGCATGTGGGATCTTCCCGTACCAGGGCACGAACCCGAGTCCTCTGCATCGGCAGGCGGACTCTCAACCACTAGCGCCACCAGGGAAGCCCCTGGCCTGCTTTTAGTGTTTTTGTTTTTTGCCTAAACAAAAGGTTTAGAAATTGGGGCATTTCACACAGAAATCGGGATTTACAGCTTCACTTAAGCATATAGGAGTGTTGGCCAAACAGAGCCACTATTGCTGTGTAAAGACAACACAGCTGCGCCCCTGGATGGGGCCACCCCAGTCCCCCCCCCTCTATCAACCCACCCCTAGCCCACATCACTCACTTGCATTATCTGCCTGGGAGGGACTTCACTGAAATAGCTCCACAGTCTGGGGCGAGAGACTCAGCGTTACTCTCATCTCACAGCTTTGCTTACAGTTGGGGTCGTCTCTGGCTGACACCCAGAGTCGCTGGGCCTTGCCCAAGGGGTGAGTTCACAACCAAGGGGATGTCACCTCCATGCAAGCTCGACATGACGGGGCAAGGACCTACTTCCATGCCACCCTCAACCCCATACCTGGAGTAGAGGGAAGGAGCCGTCCTCAGAGACCCCCTTCTCCCTGCAGAGAGGGAGCCTTGCCCACTTTTAAGGTTTTCAGTTCACTTCTCAGATATAGGAACAAAATCCCAAACTCTGTATCCTGCATTAAGGTGTATGTGTACATGCATGAGGGAGAGAGAGAGGGAGGAAGATTGGAGACATTCTTAAAACTAATTGCTCCCACGTCACCAGGTGTTTATCGCTGGGAGCAATCTGCAATATTTTCAACTATCTTTAGGTGAATTTCTAGCTTGTCTCTACAAACTAGAAGCATTTTGGGGTAAGCTGCCCTGGCACTCCCCGCACACTTAGTGTCTAGGACTAGCCCCCAGTGAAGGATGGAGAAGCCTTTCCTTCACTTGAGTTTATAAGTAGCTTTTGACAAGTGGAACCTGGATCTGCTGATTCCAGAGAGGAAGGTCGGCTATCAGCTGTCCAGACTTAGCAGCAGCAGCGATAAGGAGCCTCAGCCCTCTCTTTTTGAGAGCTTGCTCTCCTCCCCCCCTCGGGAAAGCCCCAGCTCAAACAGGTTTAAGCAACAAAGGGAATTCCCTGGCTCCTGTAACTGGGATGGCCGAGGGTGGTGCTTGCTTGCTTCAGGTACGGCTGCATCCGGGAGCCCAGTGTCCTCAGGCTCTTGTGCTGATCCTTAGCCTCACCCAGGCCTCTTGGTTCTGCATCACTTTGCATGCTGGCCTGTCCTCTTGTCCACCTGCAGGGGAAGGTGGCTGCCAGCAGCCCCTAGCCTACAACCACAGGGCTCTCAATCTCTAAGCCAGAAAGAGACTCTTTCCATCTCAAATCCCAGAGAAGGCTCTGACTGGCCCTGGGCAAGTCACGTACTCACTCTTGTGGACATACTGGCCAAGAGGCTGGGGGTCCTGTGATCGACATTCCCTCCAGAAGCAAGAGTGAAGTAGGGGAGGGCCAGTCACCCAATGGACAAAGGGAGCTGGGCCACAGGAGCAGCAAGTGACCACAGTGGCATCTGCTATTGTTCTTCTGTGCTGGAGGTCCCTGGGGCCCATGTTGGAGCATCATCAATCAGTAGCCATTCTTCTTACCTTTGGGAGGCTTGGGGTTCAAAATCCAAGGAAGCGCTGCCAAGCTCTTGGCTTCTAAATTTCCCCAGACCCCAGGGCTGGAAGCTCCTTGGCTTGGTTTCTTCCTCCATCTTGTTCATTAATCTATTGTGGCCAGGACAGAAATGGCCCATTAGCAATAGGACCTGCCCAGGCACTGGGTTTAGGAGCCTGGGTCGTAAAATCTCGACAAAGTGGGGTTCAAGCCCCAGCCATCCTGTCACTAGCTGTGTGACCTCCAGCAGGTGACTTAACCTCTCTTTGCCTAAATATCCTCATCTGTAAAATAGGGATAGCAGTGCCTACCTCATTCACTGGGTTGTAGTGGGATGAAACAAGAGTGTCTGTGAAGTCCTCAGCCTGGCACATGGAAAGCTCTTGATAAAAGTCAGTGGTTATTCTGAGTATTTAATGCTTCTCATCCAAAGACTCCAGACTTCCTGTGAGGACACCCGTCACTGTTTTACACACTGTGCATCTGGAGAAAAGTGGGAGATTGGGATACTAGTTACCTCTGACTTTCCCTTTTTAGAAACTGCTTGTGTTCTCTGGGCACATCCACTCATCTGTAAGAGCATCATTCCAAGTGGTGTTTCCCTCAACGAGCTACAGAATGTTCTCCCCACGGGTTGAGACTTTTTTTCCTACCCTGCGTCTGGAATTTCTCCCCCTGTAAAATGAACTGATCACACAGTCTGTTTCAGCCAGGAAAACACGATGTTTCTTGTTCACCTGATTGTTTGCTCCAACCAGAAGCATTAAACGTTTTAGATTTGGATATACCTCTGTTGTCTACTTCCTAGAACCCTGGAGGTTTCCCTGGGTTTGTTCAAGAATTACTCAGCTTTTGCTTAAAAGACTCAAGAGCATGTTCAACAGGGGTGACATCACCCTTAAGGGGTTGCAGATTGGTTCTCAGAGGGAAGAGGGTTGCACAAAAAAATCACGTTTTTAACATATAAAGCACAAATGTAGTGTATTAGTTTCCTAGGGCTGCCGTACCAAATTACCACAAAGTTGTAGCTTAAAACAGTAGAAATTGATTCCCTCACAGTCTGGAGGGCAGAAGTCTGAGATGAAGGTGTTGGCAGGGTTGTGTTCCCTCCTAAGGCTTTAGGGGAGGATCCTTCCTGCCTCTTCCAGCCTCTGAAGGCTCCTGGTGTTCCTTGGCTTGTGGCCACATCACTCCAGTCTCTGCCTCTGTCTTTACCTGGCCTTCACCTCTTTGTGTCGTCTCTTATATAAGGACACCCAGTCATTGGATTTAGGGCCCATTAAGTCCAGGATGATTTCATCTCAAGACCCTTAACCAATTACACTGGCAAGAATGCTACTTCCATGTAAGGTCACATTGTGAGGTCCTGGGTGGACACGAATTCTGGGGCGACACTATTCAACCCACCACATATGCATACAGTGCATGAACAGACACACGTGCAGTTTTCAGTGTATTAAATGCGGGCCTCTAGGCCCCACTCATCACTGCCAACACCGAGTCTTGGGAGTGGGCTCCTGGATTCTACTTGCCAGGTATCCAGGTGAAGGTGAGGGCCCTGCTGTCCATCTTCCTGGGCTGCTCTGCCCTCTCCCCTGGGTTTTACCCAAGTCCCAGAGTTGCATCAGAAGACAGCCAAGTCCTGACATCAGGAGGGGGCGGGGGCCTGTCTGGGGTGGCCCCTGTCCTTCCTGCGAGCGCCCCTGGGACACGGAGTAAGGTGTCACAGGCGGCGTGGGACTCCCTTTTTTTTTTGGCCACAGCCATGCAGCTTGCAGGATCTTAGCTCCCCGACCAGGGATTGAACCCGGGCCCCCGGCAGTGAAAGCGCTGAGTCCTAACCACTGGAAGGGTCCCTTGTTTTGGAGCAGGAGGCCAAGGGCTGTCGGGGGAGCAGGGGAGGTGCGGTTCCTGTGGCTGCGTTCGGCGCCCCCCTTCCCCCCCTCCGCCCCCACCCGCCCGGAGAGGTAGCAATCAGCTGCTGCTTTTCCACTGGTTGCCCAGGAGCTGTTGGGCAGGGGCTCTCACAACAGCCAGCTGCCATGGGTGTGGCTAAGAGCTCCCTGTGGCAGGCGAACTGGGGTCAGGTCTGAGCTGGGGTCAGGTTCCACTGCTGACGTCTGGGAGGCGCCTTGGGTTTTCGGTCCAGAGAGGGCAGAACACAACACAGCCAGCCCCGCTGTGGCCCAAAGGCTTCCTCTGGGACCAATTCTCCCTCTGAGGCCAGGGGCCTCTGCAGAGGAGGCGGGTGTCAGGGTGCAAGTAGCTCTTGTGGGAATTTGGGCAGAGCCTGGAAGGAGCTGGAAAGAGCCGGAAGGAAAGGCGCTGGGTGGCTCTCAAACTTCTCCCCAACCCATTTCCCCTCCCCTCCCTTCAGAACCCACCAAGGCACTGCTGAGAAATGCGGGTCCCCAAAAGGTACAATTTGAAACCCCTGACCTAAGAGTCCTGGAGCCAGGACACAGATCCTTCGAGAATCCGATGAAAGCTGTGGCATCACACTTGAATCCCGTTTCCATTTCAGGGCCCCTGAGCCCACCCGTTGACCCCAGGATTGGAATCTTTTTCTGGGGTCTTTCCAGATACTAAATAAGATACTAACTAAATAAGGAGCAGCCCAGCAGCTGAGACACATGTCACCATGGCAACTGCCCAACACACAGAACTCTTGGGGTTCCAAGTCAGGCCCCCAGGACTTCTAGTACACATTCTGTGCCCGGGAGTCTTCCATCACTCCCATGGGGTGGGGAGGGAACACTTGCACAGCCATAAGTAGCCCATGTTAACCCCGACCAGCAGTACCGATGACTTAGGCTCCTGTATATTCGTGTCACAGGTGTTCCCCCAACACCACAGGTAGGTACTGGAATCTCAGACACTATCTTGCCTCCTGCTCCATGTCCCATCTAAGCTCTGCAAATTCCCGACTCCAAAATGTCATGAGTTTCAGATTCTTGGGGTTGCAAGAGACCCCAAAGTCCAACACAAACTCTCTCAAGCCAAATGGGGATTTACTGGTCCATGTAATTGGGAAGTCCAAGAATGCTTCAGGTATAGCTGGATCCAGGGGATCAAATATCCCCCTTTCTTGGTTGGGTTCTTCTCCATATTGGCATCACTCTCCTCCATGTGGCCCACACCCTGGATGCTGGACAATCCTGGCAGAGTTTCTCACCCCCACTTCCAGCAGAAGTTCCAGGGTGGGCTCTGATTGGCCGATTGGGACAGATGCCTATCTCTGAACCATCCACTGAGACCACCTGGGACTGGGAGGGAGGTGACAGTGCCAGCCAGACCACAAGGATGGAGACTGGGGGAGAGGTATTACCTAAAGGCAACATGAGGGAGGCTTTCGGCTGTGGCTCTCAATGCCCTGCCCACCTTCCCTGGGCAGAGGACATCTGGATATATGAACCTGCAACTCTCTCTCTGATGGCTACCTCTTGGGGCTGGAGCATCACCCCGTCCCTGAGAAGGGCAGACTGGAAGTGCCAGGGAGTTAACCCCCAGGAGCAGTTCTCAACCTGATGAATGAACGTAGGCTGATAAACACCCTCAGCTCCCTGTGAGCGGGTGGCCAACTCCGAGGCGTTCTCTCCACCCCCCAGAGGTCCCAGGGGTTGAGCCTGGCCGCCCACAGTGGGAGCTGCTCACTCAGGCACCGTGTACGGGCTGCCTTCCCTTCCCAGACTCACTTTTCCGTCCCCCAGCAGGGCTTCCTGGGGTCGCCTCCCAAATAAACTACTTGCCCTCACATCCTAGTGTCAGGTTCTGCTGCCAGGGGACCCAGCCTAAGAAGGGAAGTTACTGAAAGAAGAGAGACTGGATGCTGGGCAAAGATAGATACCAGTGGGTCTTCCCCGGTGGTCCAGTGGTTAGGACTCAGCGCTTTCACTGCTGTGGCCTGGGTTCAATCCCTTGTCGGGGAACTAAGATCCAAATAAAAAAAGATAGATACCTGCTTGTGACAAATTTTTAAAAAATCCATGGGCCACAGGGGGGGCGAATGTGGGCAGGACTCACATGGCTCAGAGTGTCCTAGGGACCCTCAGGCACGCCACGATGGACCTTCCCCAGGTACTGCTGTGCTCCCTCTGGCCTGGAGTCCACTAGGCCTGTGCCCGGCACTGTGATTCTCCAGCCAGCTGCCAGCACAGTTGAGAACAAAGATGCCCTCAGTGGACATCAGAACCTTCAAGACCAGGGTTTCCACAGCTTGTTGCCTCAGGATCCCCGGGGGTGCTCCTTGTAGACTCCTTGACCCCCCCAACTCCCGCCCCTGAGATTCTGATTCAGTGGGTCATTCTGGGGGAATACATTCAGACCTGCAGCCAGGCTTGGGAGCTGTCTTAAGAATATGCCAGGGCTTCCCTGCTGGCGCAGTGGTTGAGAGTCCGCCTGCCGATGCAGGGGACGCGGGTTCGTGCCCCGGTCCGGGAGGATCCCACGTGCCGCAGAGCGGCTGGGCCCGTGAGCCATGGCCCCTGAGCTTGCGCGTCCGGAGCCTGTGCTCTGCAACGGGAGAGGCCACAACAGCAAGAGGCCTGCATACCGCAAAAAAAAAAAAAAAAAAAAAATATGCCAAATTGGGCTTCCCTGGTGGCGCAGTGGTTGAGAGTCCGCCTGCCGATGCAGGGGACACGGGTTCGTGCCCCGGTCTGGGAAGATCCCATATGCCGCGGAGCGGCTGGGCCTGTGAGCCATGGCCGCTGAGCCTGCGCGTCCCGAGCCTGTGCTCCGCAACGGGAGAGGCCACAACAGTGAGAGGCCCGCGTACCGCAAAAAAACCCAAAAAACAAAACAAAACAAACAAAGAAACAAAAAGAATATGCCAAATCGATTCTAAGGTGCCTGGGAACTTGTCCGAGCTCTTGAAACTATTTCCTACCCTTGAACACTGGCGGCAAAACATCAAAGCAGCCCAGGGGTTCATTAAAAGAAAGCAAAATATGGGACTTCTCTGGCAGCCCAGTGGTTAGGAGTCTGCGCTGCCACTGCAGTGGGCATAAGTTCAACCCCTGGTCAGGGAACTAAGATCCTGCATGCCACACGGCGTGGCCAAAAAATAAGTAAATAAAAGCAAAATACAAAACTAAACTTCCAGGTGTAGATGAAACACAAGGTCCCTGGAGGAACACGTGAACTTGGTTGTTTATATTTCTGGATGGAGGAATAAAAACCTGCAGCATTCTCCTGGATCTTTGGACAAGTGGTGGTCAAGTTCCTGGACATGCTGTGAAAACCACTCCCCTCTTTCCTCCAACCTGGTCACAAACTCAGGACAGGGGCTGAGTGAGAAGGGAGAACTTTTGGTGGCTTGGTGGTAGGTATTGTGGGCTGTGGGCTGATGGGTCCACTAGGTGCTTGATGAGATGTGCCCCAGGACACCAACAGACCCTGGCCTGTGGCACCTACTGTAGGACCCAAACATCCTGTTCCCTGTAGGGAATGTCGCAGGCTGGCACGGCAGCTCTCCACACCCTGTCTCCAGGAGAGACAAAGACGTACAGACCCACAGATGCATTCCTGCAGGAACTTGGAGGCTGGGAGCTGGCCTGTGATATTTCACTTCTCTGAACCGAATACTTCCTTTCTAAAGTGAAATTAGACCCGTGTTACAGTAGCTCAGCTGCAGTGATGGGTTCAGTCAGCCTCCTGCATTCATGTTCCTTTGCAGGTTTTCATCAAGGGGTGAAGCTTCAAGAGGCTTCACATCTCTCCCTGGATCCCCATCTCCACATTCATCCCAAGCCTGAGCCAGCCTCCTGGAGGATGACACCACGCAGACCAGAGCTATGTCCTCAGCTGTGGCCACCCCAGACCAGGCCCCAGCTGGCCCATTAGCTGATGGCAGGCACATAAGTGAGCCCAGCCGGACTCACTGATCCTAGCCCAGATCAACAGAATCACCCAGCTGACCTTAGAAGCACAAGAAATAATTATTTTTCATGAGAAGCAATGACTGGTTGTTTAAAGCCACCAGTTTTGGGCTCGTTTTCTGCACAGTGCTAGGTAACCGCTACAGTTACAGTCCAAGATCAAGGTGTTGGCAGATTCCATTCTTGGTGAGGGCCTGCTTCCTGGCTTGTAGACGGCCATCCTCTCACCGTGTTCTCACAGCCTTGTCCTTTTGTGTGCACGTGGAGATGGTGCTCTCCTGTCTCCTCCAATTCTTATAAGGGCACCACCCTCATGACCTCATCTAAGCCTAATTTAATTAAACCAAAGGCCCCACCTCCAAATACCATCACATTGGGAGTTAGGGCTTCAACATACAAACCTTGGGGGGATGCAAACATTCAGTCCATCACATGCCTGGATCTATTTGAGGACCTGCTGGAAACAGCAGCACCTCCCCCACCTCCCCTCCCCCAAAAGCTGCTAAGCACACAGTGTGATATTATATTCATGGGGCAGGGCGTCACCAGGCACTTCCTAAAGACCCTTCGAGGCCACAAGTTACAAACTCTAATACTCGCCGGGATGCAGGTCACAGGTGAGGGAAGCCAGCTGCTGGGGCTGTTATGAGCTGGAGAGGACAGATCCAGATGGCACCAGCCATTCTCAGCTCGGACAAGTCATTGCCTCCTTGCTGCAGCAGGAGGGCATCAGCTGGGGCTTCGAGCTCTTTCTTTTAAAGAGAAACCAGAGGACTTCCCTCGTGGTGCAGGGGTTAAGAATCTGCCTGCCAATGCAGGGAACACGGGTTTGAGCCCTGGTCTGGGCAGATCCCACATGCCGCGGAGCAAATAAGCCCGTGCGCCATAACTACTGAGCCTGTGCTCTAGAGCCCGCGAGCCACAACTACTGAAGCCCATGTGCCTAGAGCCCGTGCTCCGCAACAAGAGAAGCCACTGCAGTGAGAAGCCCGCGCACCACAACAAAGCATAGCCCCCGTTTGCCACAAGAGAAAGCCCGTGCGCAGCAACGAAGACCCAATGCAGCCAAAAATAAATAAATTTATATATATAAAAAAAGACAGAAACCAGAAAACTGGAGTTAACCTCTTGACTTTTTTTTTTTTTTTTTTTTTTTTTTTTTTTTTTTTTTTAACCTCTTGACTTTTAAGCGTTGGTAATTTAAATTCTACTAAAACATGGTGCGGACTAAACTTTCCTCTTTCAAAGTGTGGTCCAGACACCTGCAGCCATCACCTGGGAGCTCAGTGAGACCTGCAGACTCTGAGGCACCAGCCCAGGCCAGAATCTGCATTTTTAGCAAGTTCTTCCAGGTAATTCGAGTACACTTTAAAGTGAGAACCCCTGGATTAAACAAAATAGACAAGGGAGCTGGACATGCCCCTGACTCAGGTTAAGCAGCCCCACCTGTCAAAATCTAGGGGTCCCTCAATTCCACGATTCCGCATTCAGATGCCGCTCCAGGGGTCCTTTTATTATATCAATTTATTCAAGTGGTAGAAAAACCCTTCTGGCGGCAGGACAAAATAAGAGAGCCTGTAAACATGATTTCACCCCTCTTCCCTTTAAGGAGCTTCCCATGACAGGAAATAGAATTCTAGTTGGCAAGTTCGGTGATGAGGTCTGTAAAAAAGGGTCCCTCGATGTGGCCATAGTCTCTTCACCCCATCCAAGGGGGCTGGCTGGACCCTGCCACTTGGCCACAGTTCGGTCATCATCAGTTCCACTGGCAGCGCCCCTGCCCCAGGAGGCTGGAGGCTCTCTGGCAGCAGCGGGGCAGGCCCTTGGGGGACAGGCCTCGTGAGCGGCAGGCACAGGCAGGCGGGGAAGGAGGCAGAGTCTCTCCAGGGCGCGCTGTATCGCTAGGGTTGCACGTGCCACGGCAGGCGGCCAGGTGAGGGGCTGAGGCACAGGTGCTGTCAGAAGCCTGGCTTGGCACATGGGTCGAGACCACCCAAATGGTCAGTGGCCTTGGAATATCCCCTGCAGAAGCCAGAGCTCATGGCAACGAGCCTCCAGAACAGGTCATGATGGGCAGCTGGAGGCTTCAGTCCTTGAAGGGGTTACAGGTGTCACCCGGTTGCTCCTTCTCAGCAGCCGGGAGCTCCCCGTTCATCTCCTGCAGTGGGTGGTAGACGTAGGCCCCATCCAGGTGCCGGCTCCTCGCTGCCCTTGACCCGAGGAACAAGGACACGTTTGCCACTGTGCTGATCAGCAGAAGGAAAACCAGGGCCAAGGTGATGGCCAGCCAGGTGGTCCTGGGGGCAGGAGAGAAACCCCGAACGGGGACACTGTTGGGCGCTTCGGGCTGGGGGTGTGCTGGAGAGGCTCCCTCCCTCCCCTCACTTGGCTCCTCCTCCCAGAACAAGGGCACAGGGTCGGGGGCCTCCAGGGACCGCACACTGTCGAAGAACAAATGGGCCTGGTGGGGTGGAGGGCACACTCCACGCATGTTCGGGAGAAGCGGGGACAGTTGTTATGTGGGACTAAGGCCAGTGCGGCCACATCTCCTGATATTTCAAGAGCAGCCGTGGAAAAAAAAAGATTTTTACATGAACGTTACTGAGTTTCAGATGTTGCTCATAAGTGTAAATTTCAGTGGGTACAGGCCACATGTAATACAGCTGGGGACCTAATCTGCCCCGGGAAGCAGCAGTTTGCATTCTGTGCTTCCGGGGATGTTGACAACAGAGGCTGGGTTCTCTCCAGGGTCCTCAAAGCACACAGAGCAGGGAGGACCCACACCCCTTCCTCCAAGGCAGGGAGCTGGCGGGGATGGGTGGGGTCCTTCAATGATCTTTTTTCCTTCACGTGAGTCTTTGTCTGAAGCCCTCAATGCAAAAGCAGACTGCTCGGGTGGCAGGGCCTGCAGCTGTGCCCTTCAGCACCCCATGGCGCTCCTTCCCTCACTGCAGGTCTCACACCCGAGGAGGCTGAGCTTGGGGTGCAGGGCTCCCGGGAACCACTGTCCCTGGTCCGCTGCAATTCCCAGCACACTTCCAGGATTTTCCTCCAGGCCCCACCCGACTCAGGGTCAGGACCTCCAGGAGGGATCTGGGATCTGCGTTTGTGATGAGCTCCCAGGTGCTGCCTCCAGGACAAGGCCAAGGGGCTTCTCGTTCACACCTACACCTGCTTCCCACTTTGAGGGGACGGGGCTGGGCTGGGCACCCAGGGGGGCTATGGGACATGAGAACCATGAGAAGAGAGGTTCTCCAAGTGGGGCTCCCAGACCGACAGCATTGGTTCTTGAACCCAGCTCTCTCTTTTAACACACTCCCCTGGAGGTCAAGTTGAAGACCCCCTGCAACTAGAAAATAAAGACCCAACACGAGGGGTGAACACCCCCAGGTGTCAGAGAAATGACGTGAACTGCTCAGGGCTTCATGCTTCTTGCACCGGAAGCTGAGAAAAAAAGCCCACACCCTGGCCCCTAGATTCCACTGGGGTGGTGGCCAGGGTCCTTCTCAGCAGCTCCCTGGACAGCACAGGTGGCTGCGAGCATCACCTAGGACTCTCCCTGTGCTTATGTCAGAGAATTGTCATCTGGTGCCCAGCTGCCAGTTCCTAGCCCTGCCCAGACCCTGAGCGGAGGCCACGCCTCAAAGGCAGAGGGAGGTGGGATTCCTCCCACCCCTGCCCCAGCTCCCAGCAAAGTACCTACCTGGTGAAAAGGGAGAGTTCTCCTGCCCGCAGGGTGTCCTCGGGTAGCGGGAGACACTGCTTCACTGCAAGATGCCAGGGAGAGGCTGAAGGTTGGGAGAGGAGGGGTCTGCCCCCTGCTGTCCCCGGGGAGCCTGGGAGGGGCCGTACCTCGGGAGAGGATGCTATTCAAGGTGCGTGACCAGGCGAGGCTGCAGTTGCCGGTCTGGGGGTCGCAGGGACACTGGTGCTCACACTTGCAAGGGCTCTGGCAGTCTGGCCCGTACCAGCCGAGGGGACACTCTACAGGGAGGAGCCAAGAGGACAGAGGTGGAGGCCTCGGTGGCAGGGCCTCTCTCTGCACTGCCAGGATGGGCCCAGTGGTGTGCTGAGCTGAGCTGATGCAAAAGCATCCCTGGGCGGGGCTCCCTCTTGGCTGAGTCAGGGGCCCTTCCAGCTTACCCTGCATACAGATGTCTCCAGTGAAGCCAGGGGGACAGGCGCAGGTCCCCCGAACGGGGTCACAGGTGGCTCCATTATGACACTGACACTTCTTGGCACAGTCCTCCCCGAAGGAGCCGCTGGTGCACGCTGGGATGGGGGAAGCAGGGCCTTTGCAAAATCTGGTCCTGCCCCCCAACCCCACCCCAGGCTGGGGCCAACAGGATTGCAAACGCAACTCTCTCGCCCCAAGTGGCCCTGTAGGTTCACATGTTCTCCCAACAGATAGTTCTGGAGAAGTTGGTACGTGGCAGGCCCCGAGGCTATGATCTCATTGAGGGCAGGCAGCCAGCAAGCCAGAAAGCAGGTGTCAAAGGACAAGGGAGGACACACACTGGAGGGACGGGACCGATTGTGGCAGCAGCAAAGCACTGAGGAGGTGGGGTGGGGAGGACTCTGAGGACCTGACATTGAGGCTTGGAGAGCAGGGCGTGGCTGGAGCCCCCAGGGCCTGGCAGGTCATGCTGAGGAGTTCAAATTTTTCACTCAGAGCCAAAGAAAGCCACTAAGGATTTAAGCTATGGAGGGTTATAAGTGCGTTGAGCTGTGTCCTCGCAAAGATATGTTCTAATCCCCAGAACCTGTGAATGTGAACTTATTTGGAAATAGGGTCTTTGCAGATGCAATTAAGTTAAGGATCTTGAAATGAAAACATCCTGCACTTAAGGTGGACCCAAGTCCAGTGGCCTGGGGTCCTTGTAAGAAGACAGAGCGGGAGACTGGAGACAGACAGGGGAGAAGGCTGTGCCTGTGAAGTCAGAGGCAGAGATGGGGTGATGCAGCCACCAGTCCAGGAATGCAGGGGACCCCCAGAAGCTGGAAGAGGCAGGAAGGACCCTCCCCCAGACCTTTCAGAGCCAGTGGAGCGCTACTGACCCCTTGATTATGGAGTTCTGGCCTCCAGAACTGTGAGAGAATAAAGTAATGTTTTAAGCCTGAGTTGGTGGAATCTGTTGCAGCAGCCCCAGGACACTAATACAGTGATTTACACGTGAGGCAAAAGCATGAGACAAGAGGGAAGCGACTTGCAGACCAGGAGGCAGGGATAAAGGCAGCTGAGGCTCGCAGCTGCCAGGCTCACCCTCTCCCGTGTGACCAGGGGGCTGGGGAGGAGGCTGGCCTGGTGGCTTTTACCTTCACTGCAGTTGGACCCTGTCCATCCAGCTTCGCAGCGGCAGCCGGCTGCCAAGACAAGACCGAGAAGGTCAGGTGAGGGCCCAGGCAGGGCTGGGGCAGTGAGAGCGGGGAGCCCGGGCTGGAGCTGCCTCCCAAAGAGTCCCACTCACTCTCCGTGCAGAGCCCATGCTCGCTGCAGTTGGCGGGGCCACAGTCCAGCTCGCTGCAGGCGGCGCCCCGCCAGAAGCGCCCCGTACACTGGCAGCGCCCCTCCACGCAAGTCCCGTGGCCGTTGCAGTCAGACGGCTGGCAGCGGGGCTCGTGCACACACACCACGGTGGACACGTGGCGAGGACAGCGCCACATGTTGTCCTGGCTGCAGAAGAAACAGGAGTGTGAAGAGAGGCTGAAGTGCTGGCCACCCCAGCAAACCCTCAAACCCCCCCACTGCAGCCCCTGAGGGCTGCCTTTCCCTGCCTCTCTTCATTGTCCCTTCTCCAGCCTTTTACAGGTTCTTCCCACCCCCAACAATCCCTTCCACCCCAGGGCCTTTGCACATGCTCTTCTATGCCCAGAAGGCTCTCCCATGCCCACCTAGCCCCTCATCCTCCAGATCTCAGCTCATGCTTCACTATCCTCAGGTCTTTCCTGACCAATCACCCCCTTCCATCGGCCTGGGCTGGTGGGCTGGTACGCTACATATACTTCCTGTAAGCAGCGAGAAGCAGGGGTCTTGGCTCCTCCTGCTCTCTGCTGAGTTCCCAGAGCCGGGCACAGAGTAGGTACTCAGTATTTGTTGAATGAGACAGTTGGGGACAAGCTTGGCCTTGGACATCAACAAGGGGGCTCTGGTATGCTTACCAGTGATCGGATGGGTAACTGGCCAAGGTCCCGTTGAGCACGAAGGTGGCAGAGCCCCCTCCGTCCAGGTTGATGGCATTTACCACGTTCTGTTTCAGCAGGAACTCCGCCATCTCCCACAGGTTAATGCTGTGGCACAAGACCAGTGCTGCTGACCTTGCCACAGCCATTTCTGGGTTAATGCATCTTACTTTCCACAGTGGACAGTATCACACACCCACCATGGCAGGCAAATTTCTAAGTGCCCCCCAAAAGGTGTCCTGTCCCAATCCCGGGAAGCTATGACTATAACAAGAGATCACTCTCCTGATCGTGTTATGATATGTGGCACAGCTGTCTGCAAATGGGCACACTGTCCTGGATTATCCGGGTGGCCCCGATGGAATCACAGGAGCCCTTAAAAGCAGAGAGCTTTCTATGGCTGAGGCAGAAGAGGAAGTGAGAGAGATTGGAAATACAAGGGGATTAGATGGATTTGACACACCTTTCAGCTTGAAGATATACAAGAGGAGGGTATATACATAAGGGGGAACGTGGGCGGCCTCATGAGTGGAGAGGCCCCCAGCCAGCAATGACACAAAGACCTCAGTCCTACAACTCCAAGGAACTGTATTCTGCCAACAACCTGAAGAAGCTGGGAAGAGGATTCTTCCCCAGAAGCTCCAGATAAGCACCCTGCCTGGCCAACAGCTGGGTTTTGTCTGTAGGACATCCTGAACAGAGAACTCAGTTGGGCCCCCCCACCCATTGACTCCTGACCTACAGAGCTTTGATCTAACAAATCAGCGCTGCCTGTGCTAATTTGTTACACAGCAACAGCAGACTAGCACACTCACTTTACAGAGGAGGAAACAGCAGCTCAGAGAGGTCAAATGACTTGTCTATGGCCACAGAGCTAGCAGATGGCCAAGCTAGGATTGGAACCGAGGTCTACTCCCAGCTAACTTTGTGATAATTTCCTTTCACCCCAATCAGAGCTCAGGAGAGATGAGGCCCTAAGGTGGCGAGACTGAGAGCAAGTGTGTGGAAGATGATGAGTTCTTGGAAGTGGGACAGATCTAGGGACCCTCTGCCTGTGGGAAGACAGGGAACAGATGGATGTGAACATCCCCAGGGAACAGCTGGAGGTCAGAAGGGCAGCTGTTGGTGGGCTGGAGTTCCTCAGAGCAGGACTTAGCCCAGGCCTAGAGGCCCTGGCTCACAGCACTCACCCCCGCTGCTCCGTCTGCCCGTCCACGTGGAAGAGCACCAGCTGCCCCTCCCGGTCGTGGCCCACGGCTGTCCTGGCTGACATCACGTTCACAAATTTGCTGAAGGAACCTGAAGGAGAGGCAGCCTGGCTGATCACCTGGCCCTTCGGGAGGCCTACTAAGCTCTGCCTGCCACTTCCTGCCAGTCACTCTCCACAGAGACATCACTCTCCACCTCCAGGTCTATGCATGCAACATCTCTCTTCCCGTGCCCCGCCCCAGTCGGTCTCCGCAGAGTAGCCAAAGGGCTGTTCTTCAATGTAAATCAAGATCAAACTCCAGGTGAAAATGCTCCAACGGCCTCCACTGTCCTTAGAACAAAATCCAAATGCCTTATCAAGGCCTGGCATGACCTCCTTAGCCTGCTTCTTCTACCTCATCTCCTGGGGGCCCATGCCTCTGAACACCCTGCAGCCACTTTCTACTTCTGGCTGGACTGCACTTCTCCCCAGCTCTTCCCATGGCTTGTGCCTTCTAATCTAAGTCACCTCCTCCATGAGGCCTTCCCTGACTGCACAGTCTAAAACAGCCCATTTCCACATCAGGGCCATGGGGAACCTTCCCTGTCCCAGTATTCCATATCCCAGTGGTTCTCAAAATTGAATGTCAATCAGAATCACACAGGGGGCTCCTTAGAACACACACTCTTGGGCCTCACCCCCAGGGATTCTGATTCTGTAGCACTGAGGCACAGGGGTAGGGGCTGAAGTTCTGCATTTATAACAGGCTCCTCGGTGATGCTGATGCTGCCGGTCCACAAATATTTTAGGAACACTTCTCTATTCTCTTGTCCATAGCTCCTTTCCTCCAACTTTCTCTTTCTTAGCACTTAACCACTTCTTTCCAGTATACTTAATATCTATTTCATTTCTTATATAGTCCACAATGCAGGGATCTTATCTGCTTTAATCCCCACTGATCCCCAATACCTAGAATAGTACTTGTTGAAAGACTTCCCCCACCACCCCACTGGTCCTGGTTTTCAAGAGGCTTGTTGCCAACACCCCCACTCATCACCCACATCTCATCATACTCATTGCCCTTCCCCCACCTGTCTCCTGTGTCTCATCGCACTCAGCCGCCTGACTCTCGTTAATGTAGATGCTTCCGTTGCGAATCAGCCACACGACCCCGCTCAGCAGCTGCACAAACGGATTCTCAGTGTCCAGCACCTCCTCTTCAGACAGGTACCTGGACACAGGGAAGGCATGAGATTCAGTCAACAGCAGTGGCAGCTGCAGGTAGTGCCCTCCCCCACACACACACTACCCCCGCCCGCCCCACCACCCGGCTACTTGATTCCTCCTCATGCCCAGGAACCTGCCTGGTCCTGGAAGCAATCTTTGCAAACAGTCTACGCATCCCAATCTACACTTCATTTAACAGAAACCACCATCCCCAACAGATCACAAGCCCACCTATGGCCCTCAATCTCTCAGGCCATCACCCCAGCCGAACTACCATCTGATGCCTGCAACAGCCTCTTAATTGGCCTCCTTGCTCCTACTACGGCCCAACCAGCCTAGTATTCAGCAGGTTCAGAGCAAGCTTTAAAATGACCAAAGTCAAAATAAATAAATAAATGACCAAAGTCGGTCCTGACCTCCTCTGATATTTTGCTCCTTCCTTCAGTCCCTCACACACACCAAGCCCCTCTGCACCTCTGAGCCTTAGTGCAATGCTCTTCCTCCAGTTCTGACTCTGGCTGACTTGTGATTAATTTTCATGTCTCAACTCAAAGGTCACCTCCTCAGACAAGTCTTTCCTTATCACCTTCCCGAAACTCAACACTCTATTTACAATCTGTTCAACGCTTCACTGCACATATACAATTTGAACTAACTTAATTATCTCCCTGGGTTTTGTTTATTTTTCCTAGTAATGGGGTGGGGGGTAGTGTCCTTTTTTGAAGGCAAAGGCCGTGCTTGTTCACAGCTATATCCTCAGTACGCAGCACATTTACCGACACAAAGCAAGCGCTACACGATACTGGAAAATGAATAAACTCTACAAGGAAGGCATTACTTTCCCCATCCTGAAGATGAGAAAACGGAGGCTCAGTTTGGTTAGGGGACTTGAACACGGCGGCACGGCTACACCTCAACTCTCAGGCCCTCTGCTCTAGAATCTAGGGCCTAGACAGTCACGGGACTCCCTGCCTCCTCACCCGGTGACCAGGGTCCCGTCGCGGCGGATCCCGAACTGCGCGTTCTGCAGCCCCCCGGCGCTGCTCACCCGCCGCCCGTCGCTCACAACGTTCCCCAGGCACTCGCCCGTATCCATGCGGAAGAAGCCGCCATTCTGGGCGACGCTGCAGCCGGCCGCCCGCGCCGTCTCCTCCACGGTGGCGCGGCGCCTTGAAGCGCAGCCGCCGGGCCCGCCGGGCTCCAGCACCGAGAAGGTGCGCAGGGGCTCGGCGGCCCGCGTCAGGTGGCCGGCCACCGCGCGGTCTGCGAAGTGCGAGACGAAGATGCGTACGTTGGGGCCGCGGGCACCGGGGTTTGAGGGGGACGGCGGCCACCTCTCGTGCTCGCGGCTGCCGGCGCGCACCCTTGTGCAGTCCCGGGCCGAGCGCGCCCGCGCGCGGGAGTAAGGCAGCAGCAAGTCATCGTCGCGGGAGGCCCTGCTGGGATGGGGCAGACCTGAGCTCGGAGTGCTGTGCCCGGGTCTGTGGGACCTCCCCAACGAGGCTTGCCCCCGGCAGCTGTACTCACCCCGAGCCGAGGTTGCCGGATGCCTCACCGAGGAAGCCGCGCAGTGAAATGAAGAAGAGAAGGCAGCGACCCATGGAGGCCGCCATGTTGGACTCGGGCCTCCGGTCACGTGGGCCCACCCCACATGACTCAGGACTTCTGGTGGCAGCTTTTAGCTCTGAATTGCTTATACTTTTCTGGATATCCCAAAATCTCTTCCTGTAATTTACTGTGTTATTTTAGAAGGGGCGGGCGCTGGGGCGGCGGGAAGTTTTCACGTTGATGTAATTTGAAGTCTATGGAAAGTCAAAAAAAAGTAGTATAAAGAATTCTCTTATACTTTTTACTTATCTTTACCAATTGTTAACGTTTGCGCTTTATTCATAGACTTTTTTTTTTTCTTTTTTTTGTACGTGGGCCTCTCACTGTTGTGGCCTCTCGTTGTGGAGCATAGGCTTCGGACGCGCAGGCTTAGCGGCCATGGCTCACGGGCCCAGCCGCTCCGCGGCATGTGGGATCTTCCCATCCTCACTGTGCAGGAGCAGGTAACATTTACCTGGCACCTACTACATTACAGGTACCGTTCTCAGTACTCTACAGACATAACTGTCACAGCTGTGGAGGTAATATAGGGATAGGTGCTATAATTATCCCAAGTGAAGTTGTCTGAAAGGCTGAGGAACAAGACCCAACTCGCCACTCAACTGCACTCTAAATTTATTCATCTGCTCCGAGCCTGGGTCCATCCCAGCCCCACATCCCCAGCCCTGCTCCCTGAGGGGATGACACTGGATTGCTTTGCTTGGGCTGCCTCCTTCTCAGGGTGTGACCCAGGCCCCCAGGACTAAGGAAGGAAGGACGAAAGGCGTGCGTTTCACCTTCCTGTCAGGTGGCAGGCATGGAACCATGCTTGTCAGTGGCTGCTGGGTGGTGTCGGTGTGGGCGGCCGCAGCTCTCCGTCTGCTGGCGGGAGTTCCGCCAGGACGTAGATGAAGCCGCCCAGGGCCGCGACAGCCATGGCCGTGTTGTGGGAAGAGCAGCCATCTGGGGAGGCACAGGCCCTGCTGTGAGTGGTGGGGGGTGGCCACCGTTCCATTGGGAGTACTTTTCAGATGTTCCCTCGGCCAGCCTGGGGACGTGCGGCCACCAGAACTGTGTTCATCACTTGTCCCCTGGCTCAAAGATCACCCTTCTTTGCTCCAAACCCCAGTGCACCAACCCCTCCAAACTACATTTCCCAGACTGCCCTGCCCACCACAGGCAGGCACAGGTGGGATGAGGGGAGAAGCCAGGGTATTTCTCCCCTTGCCCCTCTCTGTCTCCTCTGTGTCCAGCCTCTGCAGGTTCTGCTCACCCCATCTCCTCTCACGGCCCCTCCAGCTCTGCCTCCAGGGAGGACAGGGGCTTCCTGCAGTGGTTAATGTCTGTGTTTTCTCACCTTTTCTGTTTTCAGCTCTTGCAGCACCTCTGAGTTCCCTATATTCAATTCCTTCTGCTGAAGTTCCTGATGCAGGTTCTGTTTTCCTGACTAGACTTTGACTGAGAGCGGTTATCTCTGTGACTTTCAGTGTGTAATACACTGAAACTTCTCTCTCTCTTTTTTTTTTTTTTTTTTTTTTTTGCGGTACACAGGCCTCTCAGTGTTGTGGCCTCTCCCGTTGCGGAGCACAGGCTCCAGACGCGCAGACTCAGCAGCCATGGCGCACGGGCCCAGCGGCTCCGCGGCATGTGGGATCTTCCCAGACCAGGGCAGAAACCCGTGTCCCCTGCATCGGCAGGCGGACTCTCAACCACTGCGCCACCAGGGAAGCCCCAAATCTTCTCTTTTATGTTCCCTTCACTGGAGACAGCATCTCTGGACTCCCCACTTTCAAAGAGGAGGGCATGAGAGACTCCTACCCTTCCCTCTAGCTCCCAAACACAAAGGCTCCCCACCCTGGCTCCTGGGTGATGCTGGGAGCCTGTTTTCCTTGAATGCAAGCCGTGTGTATCCTTTCTAGGTTTTGGTTTCATGTCTTGGGTATTTTCATTACCTGTAAATTGTTTTTCTCGCCTCTTCACTCTTCTCAAAAGATGCTGTTGGTACTGAATGGCTTTGGGTAATTCTTCATCTTCAGCAGCTGAGAGAAGAATGAAGGGTGAGCTTCTCAAGATGGATTTTTAAATATTACTGGCTAAGCCCTCTACTCTTCACAACACCTCAAGCAACTCAAGTCTTCTCTTGAATCTGGAGGCACTTCTGGAAGTTTCCTCGTGCCCCTGGGTAGAGATACTTCCACACCACCTCAGTCTGCATCTACTGGTGTTTCCCAAATTGTGGTCCCCCAATCACCCATATCAGAATGGCCAGAGGAGCTCATTGAAAATGGGGGTCCGCAGCCCCTCCACCTGCTGAATCTATAGGTCTGGAGGCCTGAGAATCTTCATTTTATAAACGCCTCTGTCTTAAAACAGACTATCTTATTTCAAAAGCTTTGGTCTTTGAGCATCCTAAGCTTCTCATTTGGGAAGCCAGCATTTACTGGGAGCCTTGTCTGTACCTGGCAAAAGCTAGGTGGTTTCATATGTATTATGTCTACTCCTCATAGCTCAGGAAGGTGGAGATTATTTTGCTCATTTATTTATAGACAGGAAAATTGAGGCTCAGAGAGGTGGAGTGACATACTCCAAAGAGGACCAGCTGTCTGGTGTCCCAGGCTGGAAAGGGGCTGCATCCTCTGCCTTTCCACCCTCTGCTGCTGCTGCTTCTTCTTTTTCTCTATTTCTTCTTTTTATTCTTTATTTTAAAAAATTTTTGGCCATGACTCACGGCATGTGGGAATCTTAGTTTCCCGACCAGGGATCAAACCCTGAACCCACGCCCCCTGCAGTGGAAGCATGGAGTCTTAACCACTGGACCGGTGGGGAGGTCCCAGCTTCCTTTTTTTTTTTTTTTTTTTTTTTTTGTGGTACGCGGACCTCTCACTGTTGTGGCCTCTCCCGTTACGGAGCACAGACTCCGGACGCGCAGGCTCAGAGGCCATGGCTCATGGGCCCAGCCGCTCCGCGGCATGTGGGATCCTCCTGGACCGGGGCACGAACCCCTGTCCCCTGCATCGGCAGGCGGACTCTCAACCACTGCGCCACCAGGGAAGACCCAGCTTCTTCTTTTTAAAAAAATTTTGTTGAAGTACAGTTTACAATGTTGTGTTTAATTTCTGCTGTACAGCAAAGTGACTCAGTTATACATATACATATTCTTTTTCATATTCTTTTCCGTTATGGTTTATCATAGGATATTGAATATAGTTCCCTCCACCCCTGCTTCTATGTCACCACCTCTCAGACATCTCCCCTGACTACTCTGCCTAAAGAAGCTTCTCCAATGTTCTTTTCTCTCTCAGCCTGATGTATCCTTCACAATCATTATCAGAACTCGCATTTCACTTACTGGTTTGTGTAGGTGGTTTCTGTCTCTCTTCCTTGTTCCTCTTTTCCCTGCCTAGTTTCTCCAGAGCCTAGAACTGTGTCTGGCATATAGTAGGTGCTCAGGGAATACTTGATGAAGAAATGAATTTGTTAACACAGGTGCAGGGGTCCGATATCTTCCAACAAGACCGTTCCTCATCCTGCAAAGTTTTGGCTTCCAAAACTCTGAGCCTATTTCCACGTGTGTGTGTGTGTGCACGTTGCACACCTCTCTCTGCACCCCCCCCAACACCAGTACATCCTTTCCCCAACTGGCATAGAAGCCCAGCGTCCCGACCCCCACCCCTGCTCCCAGCCAGGGAGGAAGTACAGCTCACCTGGCTTCCCAAAGCATCCTTTCTGTGGCTTCTGCCAGCTGAGAATGGCCTCCAGCCACCGGAGTTTATAGAATTTGGAGAAGCCACCGATTCCACAGAACATGACTGGAAGCAAAGACAGGGGACCCTCTGCAGGCCTATCCCCCAGGCCCACCTCTTCCCTCTCCCCAAGGCCACCATGGTGCCACCTGCTAGAGAGAGGCGGCACCAGCAGGTGGGCACTCAGCACAGTGGCTGCAAGGAGGCAGCCCTGAGGGTCTGCCTTAGTAAGCAGGGGCCCCCGAACCTGGGTCCTGCCTTGTTCAGTCTGCCCAGAGCTCTGTCACTGGGTCAGATTTTGGGGGCAGGAAGCAGTCAAAACAGTGGCAGATAAAATACAGGATGCCCACTTAAATTTATTTCCAATAAATGATGAATAAAAAATTGTTAAGTAGGACTTCCCTGGTGGTCCAGTGGTTAAGACTAAGCGCTTCCACTCTTCCACTGCAGGGGATGCAGTTTTGATCCCTGATTGGGGAACTAAGATCCAGCATGCCACACGGTGTGGCAAAAAAATTTAAAAAAAGAAAAAAATTGTTGAGTATAGCCCATGCAATGTTTGGGATACACTTATACTAAAAATGTATTCGTTGTTTATCTGAAGTTCAAATTTGCCTGGGCCGCTTATATTTTCATTTGCTAAACCTGGCAGCCCTAGTGTATGTGTGTGTTTGTGTGTGTGGCCGGAATCAGGGACACTCTGCTGCTTTGTTCCTAGAGCAGAATGCGGGGGCCCACTGTTTTCCATGAAGAGGTCCTGGGTGGGGTAGGCGTATCCGATGGCCTCAGCTCTCCGGTTCAGGTCCATCATGTTGGCACAGAAGAGGTTCACGTAGCGCTGGCTCTGGCGGAACAGCCCCTTCGTGCATTCCGTCTGGGGGAACAAACACCAAGAGACAAGGAAGTTGCTGGTCTGAGCGATTCATGCACGCTGTTACAGGAAAAGACCTGCTGTTCTGAAACGGTTTTTTAAGTGGCTGCCTTTGGGGCAAGTCCTTTCCCTTTTCCCAAAATTTCTTCCCTATCCACACTCCCAGCCTGGTGGGGCTTAGTCACTGGAGGACAGAGAGAGCTGAGTTCGAGCCCCGGCTCTGCAGCTTAGGAGCTGTGCGACTTCCACCCCCTAAATTAACCTGTGTGAGCCTCAAGGGTTTTCATGGGGAAAGGGCGATGCCGATGGGAGCTGCACCCGAGGGGCGCTTGTGTCTGGGGGGGGGTGGGGGGGGCCGGTACCATAACCTGGAAGTGCCTGACACGACGCCCGACACTAGGGGGCGCTCTAAAGCGCTCTGTCACCGCATTCTGATTCCAGCCTAACCCCGCAAGCAGGCAGCTACAGTGCAGCTCAAAGCCTGGGCCGCGGAGCGGTTGCACAGAGACAAGGACAGGGGATGAGAACAGGCTTTGGAAACTTCTATAGCAATATGTCAGAGCAACTTTCTATCTGCTGAATCTAGTAATCACAATAACTTTCCTTGTAACTTGGCTTTTATTGTATTTACAAAAACACTGGGCTGTGACAGCTTACAAATAAATAATAATACAAAAATCTATTAAAATCAGCAAGTCCTTTCTTGGCTAAGAATTTATGGACATTGAGTAACATTTTTGAATAGAGATAGCAAGCCCTACTTTGTATATAAATAAATATATGTTTAAAATGAGTATTCAGCGGGAGTTCCCTGATGGTCTAGTGGTTAGGATTCGGTGCTTTCACTGCCATGGCCCGGGTTCATTCCCTGGTCGGAGAACTGAGATCCCACAAGCCCCACAGTGAGGCCAAAATAAAATAAAATGTGTATCTAGCAAATCTTGTGCTTGGAAGAGTGTTTGGGCACAGGAGAAGTGATGGTGGGGCTGTTTTGGTTTTGGTTTGGTTTTCTGGAAGCAGCTAGCTACTGACTTTGTTCTAAGACCTTTTTCCATCTGTTGTTTACTGAGTTCTTTCTGCTGCTTCCCTCTCTCTTCTTCTAATACCCTGAGATCCAGTTCAGCATGCAAAGTTCTCTGTGCAACAGAATCTCATCACCCCCCCGCCCCACCACACCACTGTGGTTGGATTTCATGGCTGAACAATGACAGGCTACTCACTTCCACCTCCTGAGGTCTGAAGCAGGGGTTTAAAACCTGCTTATTTTCCAGGTGTGAACATACAAAACCACACTGTCACGAGCCCCTTTCAGTCATTCTTCCTCTTCCTTGGGCTGTGGTTGAGCCCATGCCAGGCACTCACCATTCTGGCCAAGAGGAAGAAGAGCAGCTGGTGAGACAGGCAGTAGCCAGAGCAGCCGGGCCTGGTCATGAGGGTCTTGCAGAAATCGGAGAGCCTGCAGGGCTGGCTGCTGTTTGTCCTGTGGGAGAAGTGGTTCCAAGCTGTTCAAAGCATCCTGAATGAAGCCCGAGGGCACGGAGGCTTTCCTGGTCCTGATGCCCCCTCTAGTTATTAGACCCCCCCCCAGTAGGGTCCAGGCACACAGCCATGCCAGATAAACACAGGTGTCCTGTGTCTGGATTGGCTAAATTGTTCCCCCCGGCCCAGGGGAGGCGATGCTGGAGCTATCCTGGGTTAGGGGAGCCACCAGGGGCTGCGACTTCCCATTTCTCCGTGGGACCCCCAAGTACCATGTTTCCCAGAATTGCCCTAAACAGCAGATCCCTGGACCCAGAACGGCAGATCCCCGGGCCTGGCATGCCCACCCCCCTGTGCCAGGCCTGCCCCATGGAAGGGACAGGGCAGGTCCCTCACTGGAGCATAGCTCCTCTGCAAGCCCAGCTGTGTCCTGGCCCAAACACCTCTCTGAAGGATGCTGAGAAGGTGGGAGCTGGGGCACCTGCTGCCCCTCCTGCTCATGGGTTTCATGGGTCCCTGCACCTAGGGCTGCCCCTTGGGGGTTTGCTCCAAGCCCACTGCACAGCAGGTGAGCTAAACTAGGCTGGGTCCTTCTTTCTGGGGCCTACAGCCCTGTTCTGCCTTCTGGGACTGGTTCTCCTTGCCAGATGCAGTTCACATTTGTTCTACAGAACCATAAAACAAATGTGAACTGCATCTGGCTAAGAGAACCGGTCCACCATGGGAGGTCAGCCCCCTGCGGTGGGGTCAGGGAAGGTTCTGGAGGAAGGATGCTGGAGCTGGCCCTGAAGTGTGAGCAGAGTTACTTAGGCACATGGCCTGGGGCGGGGCAGGGTGGGAGGAGGCCCCACAGAGGCGACTGCCAGGCACAGGCAAAGGCTTAAAGTGGGAGGGAGCCGGTGCTTTTGAAAGTCTGAAAAGAGGCCCCAGGGCTTGGACCGGAGTGGCCTGGGGACCTGGAAGGGCAGAGGAATTGGGGCTTTTCCTGAGAACAAGGTAGCTTCGCACTGGGGTGGGGTGTTCAGATGTGCTTTTTGGAAAGATCCCTCTGGTGTGGGGAGACCAGCCAGTTGGGGAGTGCAGGGCATGGAGGTAGGTGTTTGGAGAGGGCTGGAAGCCTCAGGTGGAGAGAGGGGGGCTGACTCACAGTGATGGGGATGGGAGAAGGAACAGCTCTTGGGGGAGCTTGCGCCTGGTTTTGCCCAAACCCCTGGGGATTTGGAGAGTGAGTGGGACGGGAGGACTGGCGGAGGGCAAGCACTTTGGGATTTTCAGGAAGCGGGGCCCGTCCAGGGGGCCACCCGGTTCCCAGCAGCTGCACCAGGCACAGGTCACTGTGCTCCTCTGAGAAGGAGTCCTGCTGCTCAAACGTGGAGTAGACCATGGAGGCCTTGGTGCGGGTCCAGATGTGCGGGAGCTTCCAAAACCCAGGCTCAATGGCTGGCTGGAACTCTGGCAGAGAGGAGAGGGTTGCGGGGAGACCCAGGAGCAGTGGGCCATGCCGAGCTTAACCGCCCCCCAGGATCCTGTGGTTTTGAGCCCACGAACTGGCTGTCCCTCCCCTGGCAGCCCTGAGCACACTCGGGTGCCTTCAGGGCTCGGACACTGCATTTGAAACACAAAGGAAGCGCTTTCTCTAAAAAAATTTTTAAAAATCACTAGGAACAGTGTTGGGATGGGCTCTGACTAAATCTATCGCATCCCATGGAAGCTTGAGACATATAAGTAGGGTTAGTTGACACCTTTTGTTCCGTTAGAATGTGGAGCTCTTATGGAACAGACTTCACGATGACACGGGCTAGGATGGTCTTAAGGACCAGGCCTGGGAGAGGGTGGGGGACGCCGACTGCCGAGGGACAGGCCGAAGCTCGGGAGGGCTGGGGTCTGGTCATGATGTCTGGCCAGTTATCTCCCCACTCACCCCCACGGACCTGGGAGCTGGGAGCCTGGGAGGCAGGGCTGGACCATACAAGGAACTGGTTTATTTATTTATTTATTTATTTATTTATGGCTGTGTTGGGTCTTCGTTTCTGTGCGAGGGCTTTCTCTAGTTGTGGCAAGCGGGGGCCACTCTTCATCGTGGTGCGCAGGCCTCTCACTATCGCGGCCTCTCTTGTTGCGGAGCACAGGCTCCAGACACGCAGGCTCAGTAGTTGTGGCTCACGGGCCTAGTTGCTCCGCAGCATGTGGGATCCTCCCAGACCAGGGCTCAAACCCGTGTCCCCTGCATTAGCAGGCAGATTCTCAACCACTGTGCCACCAGGGAAGCCCCTGTTTTTTTTTCTTTTAATTTTATTTATTTTTTTTGGCTGCATCGGGTCTTAGTTGCAGCATGCGGGATCTTTCGATGCGGGATGCGGACTCTTCATTGTGGCACGTGGGCTTCTCTCTAGTTGTGGCGTGAGGGTTTTCTCTCTCTAGTTGAGGCGCGCGAGCTCAGTAGTTGTGGCACGCAGGCTTAGTTGCCCTGCGGCATGTGGGATCTTAGTCCTTGAACAGGGATCGAACCCACATCGCCTGCATTGCAAGGCAGATTCTTTACCACTGGACCACCAGGGAAGTCCCTTTTTTAAAAATAAGTTTGGAATAAGATCGTTTGAGGGCACACCTGCCCCCTGAACTGAACAGAGGATTTCTTAGAGTGGAGCCTGTCCAGTAGGGACAGAATATGAGCTGCAAAGGGCGAGCTTCGTGGGTGCTTCAAAGTCGTCTAGTGGCCACATTAAAAAAAAACAAAGAGAAGCAGGTGAAATGAATGTTAACAATCTATTTTATTTGAACAAATAGATCCCAATATCCAAAATATTATCTTTTCAACTTGCTGTCAACATGAAAAATCAATAAAAATTAATTATTTGCATTCTTTTTTTAATATCATTTTTCTACTACAAAGTTTGAAATCTAGGGAGTATTACACTCGTGGCACATTTCAGCTCAGGCTGGGTACATTTCAAGAGCCCCACAGCCACGTGTGCTTCTCGTATTGGGACAGTGAGGACTTAGCGCCCTCATGCAGCTCACTCACTGTGAAAGTACATCTGTTTCCCTGCAAAATGTCAGTGTTGGAGTACTGGGTGGTGTCCCGAGCTTCATTGGGACTACTACGTGTATGCATGCCATATGCCCTTTCTAAAAAATTCTGAATTCAGAAACATATCTGGTCCCCAGGGTTTCAGTTAAGAGATTATAGATCTGTAAGAATAATAAAAATACCACCACCAAAATGTGCATCTGATGTTCCTTGTGGGCAGGCTCCAGGTCAGGGTTTCTCAATCTATTTTTCATTCTTGCCCTTCTCCAGCCTTTTAATACATTTCCCCGTGAACATTTAAAAATAATAGCTTTTTTGAGATATAATTTGTTACCGAGTCCAAGCTCGCTCTGCTCGCTGCACGACAGGCCAATGAATGGGGAGACGAGGTGTTGAGGGAAGGAATACGACTTTATTCGGAAAGCTGGCAGACCGAGAAGATGGCAGACTAGTGTCTCCGGTAAACCATCTTATGGGGTTTGGATGCCAGTTTCTTTTATAGTACAGAGAAGGGGAGGAGATGAGGAAGTAAAGTAAAAAGGCCATAATTGCGAAAATCCCCTGGTGAGGGGATGTGTTAATTTCTTCTTTCTTGAAGCCATCCACAGGTGGGTGGGGCGGGGGAGCGGGGGGATTATCTCCCTGTGAGCTGAACAGAGGCACTTTAGTTTAACTTTCAGGCAAAGGGGCAGGGTTCCCTGAGGCAGGCCATTATGTATGATTATAATAACAAAAGCAACGAAAAGCAAAGGTTAAAGTCAAAGAAACAGATTGAACATAGAGTCCAATTTAGCTCTTCCCTGTTACAAATTCACATGCCCTTTTAAAGTATACACTTTGGCAGTGTCTCTTAAAAGTATATTCACAAAGTTGTGCAAACACCACTACTGTCTAATTCTGAAATATTTTCATCCCCCAAAAAAGAAACCCCACATCCATCAGCAATCACTCCCCATCCCCCCTAACCTCAGCCCCTGGCAACCACTCCTCTGCTTTCTGGTTCCATGGATTTGCCTACTCTTGACATTTCACACAAATACTCATTCAATATATGACTTTTTTGTGTCTGATTTCTTTCACTGAGCATAACGTTTTCAAAGTTCATGTATCTTGCAGCATGAATCAGTGCTTCATTCCTTTTTTATGCCTGAAAAATATTCCATTGTATGGATAGATCACATGTTATCCATTCATCAGTTGATGGGCACTTGAGTTGTTTCCATCTTTCTGCTACTGTAAATGATGGTGATATAAACATTCATTAACGGGTTTTTGTTTGAAAACCTGTCTTCAGTTCTCTAGGGTATACGCCTAGGAGTGCAATTGCTGGGTCGCGTGGTAACTGTACGCTTACGTTTAACTTACTGAAGAACTGCCAGACTACTTTCCACAGCAGCTGCACCATTTTCCACAACCACCAGTGATGTGGGAGGGCTCCTCCTGCACAAGTTTTTGTTCAGAACTCCCGTGAAATTTTTGTTTGGCTGCACTGTGCAGCATGTGAGATCCTAGTTCCCCAACCAGGGACTGAACCCATGACTCCTGCATTGGGAGCACAGAGTCTTAACCACTGGACCACCAGGGAAGTCCCTGTTGAAAATTAAAGATTTATTTATTTAATTTATTTTTGGCTGCATCAGGTCTTAGATGCTGCATGCGAGCTCTTCGTGGAGGTGCTTAGGCTTCTCTCTAGTTGTGGTGTGCAGGCTCCAGGGCATGTGGGCTCTAGTTGAGGAGCGTGAGCTCAGTAGTTGTGGCACGAGGGCCTAGTGGATCTTAGTTCCCTGACCAGGGATTGAACCCGCATCCCCTGCATTGTAAGGCGGATTCTTTACCACTGGACCACCAGGGAAGTCCCTGTTGAAAATTAAAGATTTATTTATTTAATTTATTTTTGGCTGCATCAGGTCTTAGTTGCTGCATGCGAGCTCTTCGTGGTGGTGCTTAGGCTTCTCTCTAGTTGTGGTGTGCAGGTTTTCTCTTCTCCCGTTGTGGTGTGCAGGCTCCAGGGCATGTGGGCTCTAGTTGAGGAGCGTGAGCTCAGTAGTTGTGGCACGAGGGCCTAGTGGATCTTAGTTCCCTGACCAGGGATTGAACCCGCATCCCCTGCATTGTAAGGCGGATTCTTTACCACTGGACCACCAGGGAAATCCCCAGGTGAAATTTTAATACTGTAGATATATTGCATATGTTTGTGTGCCGTATCTATATCTGCACTTTATACATAAAAAGAGTATGTTTTTCTTTACTCCTCAAGAACCGTTTTTTTCTGGCTTGGGTGTGTCACTGAGAACGACTGTTCCAGGTGAAGCCTGTCACTATCATCACTTGTTAACCCCTACAACAACCCCTCGAGTGGGCACTATGCTTATCCCCTTTTGTACCTTAAAATCTGAGGTTCTGGGGAGAAAGTGACTTATTTTGACCCCCTGTCTCACAGCTAGGATGAGGTGGTTCAGGGATTCCAACACCTGAGTCCACATCCTTTTTAAATTTTTATTTATTATTATTATTTTTAAATTTATTTTTGGCTGCGTTGGGTCTTCGTTGCTGTGCGCAGGGCTTTCTCTAGTTGCGGCGAGTGGGGGCTACTCTTCGTTGTGGTGTGCGGGCTTCTCATTGTGGTGACTTCTCTTGTTGTGGAGCACAGGCTCTAGGTGCGTGGACTTCAGTAGTTGTGGCTCACAGGTTCAGTAGTTGTGGCATGCAGGCTCAGTAGTTGTGGCACGCGGGCTCTAGAGCACAGGCTCAGTAGTTATGGTGCACGGGCTTAGGTGCTCTGTGGCATGTGGGATCTTCCCGGACCAGGGCTCAAACCTGTGTCCCCTGCATTGGCAGGTGGATTCTTAACCACTGCGCCACCAGGGAAGTCCCCCGAGCCTACTTCTTAATCGTGGAAATTCTGCCAAGGTTCAGCCTCCTGTCTCTGGAAAGGGAAACAGTACCCTCTTGACCTCTGGGAGGACTGAATTTCATGTGTGATGTTGGCCAAGTGGGCAAGCAGTACAAGCAGGACTAGCTTGTGATGCATCCTGCATCTCTATCTCCCTAGAGAAACAATCCCAACGCCTTCCTCAATCAGGCTTTCATATTCCAGGACGAGGCGTTTACCTCTGGTTTGTCACAACCATGGCACCTGGTCCTTATCCTCTTAGATCATGAGAACAAGAGGGGCTCTCTGAGATGTGAAGTCCCCATCCCTTAATTTACAGGTCAGGAAAGCCAACTGATAGAGAGTGACTTGCTCAAGTCCAAGGCACCCTGAGGCCAAGGTCTCTGGATCCCAGCCCCGTCCCACCTCAGAGGGTGCCCGGAGTGGGCAGGGCATGCGTTCCAGCTTCACACCCTTGGCAATGTAACGGAAGGCAGTGGCCTCCCTGGGAACTGGGGCATTAACGAGGCTGCCCATGGTGTCTGTTTGCCCATCCCTCCATCTGTATGTATGTACTCGTCCTTCCTTACCCTCTTCTACCCTCAGGTTTCAAGCCCTGCCTCTGCCACACACTCACTAATGTTGTGACCTTCAATGACCTCATCTGTAAGAAGGGGAGTCACAGGGCTATTGGGAGAAGCAAAAGAGATACATGCCAAGTCCTGAGCTGGGTTCTAGGGTCCCTGGTGTTGCCCCATCCAGGCTCTCATCAAGGGAGGAGGCGCTGTGTCATTTGTCTAATATGTGGGTGGGTGAGGTGGGGCTGAGGGCAGGTGGTCGCTGTGCCTGACATGCAGGTTCTGGGGCGGCTCCCAAGGCAAGGGCAGAGGGGGTGGCTTCAAGGGGACCCATTTCAAAGTCAAAGCGCTGTCACACAGATCCACACAGAACTCTTTAGTGCGGTTACTTTGGGAGGTGAGACAGGAGGGTCAGTGGGGAAATTTTCCTTTCTTACTATGGATACTTAAAATCGTTCTGTTTTTTAGTTCCTTCATTGTCCTTCTCTCTCTCTGTCTCTATTTTTTCCTTTCTTTTTTTTGGCTGTGCCACGCTGCTTGTGGGATCTTCATTCCCCTGCCAAGGATTGAACTCCGGCTCTCGGCAGTGAAAGTGCAGAGTCCTAACCACTGGACTTCCAGGGAACCCCCTCTTTCTCTTTATATTTTAAATGTTTTATTCAAGTACAACATACATCCTGAAAAATGAATAAGTTTGCTTTTTGATGAATTTTCCCAAATGGACCACACCCACCTTACCAGCACCCAGATCAAGAAACAGACCATGACACCCCCACCAGCTCCCCACTGCCCCCTCCCACTCACTCCCCGACCCTCCAAGGCAGGTCACCCCTCTAACTTCTAACAGTAAAGAGCAGTTTTGATTTACATAATGGAACCAGCCAGTATGCACTCTGGCTGGTCTCTTTTCTCAACATTATGCTTATGCGTTTCATCCAAATTGTTATCTCACTATATTTTAAATTATCTTAGAACTTTGAAGAAAAAAATGTTCCTAGATCCCTACATAGTAACAGCTTTACCTTAATACCACTAAACCTCCGCTCCCAGGTTGGAGGTTCGCGGGCCCCGGCTTAGGGAACAGGGAACCACGTCCCCGCCTCCCTTCTCTCCACCCACCTAGGAGGCTCGGTCTGCGGCTGCGGACAGCTGGCACAGCCGGCGGGAGCGCGGTCACGTGACGGTTGCCGGCCCGCCAAGATGGCGGCTTCCTGCGTGGTCCTGCTAGCGCTGGTCCTGACGCTGCTGCTGCTGGTGGCGTGGAAGCGCTGGCGGTGGGGGCGCGCGGCCCGCCACGTGATTGTCGTGGTGCTGGGCGACGTGGGCCGCAGTCCCCGCATGCAGTATCACGCACTGTCGTTGGCCAAGTGCGGCTTCTCCGTGACCTTCTTGGGGTTCTGCAGTGAGTGCCTCGGGGGCCTGGGAGGGAGGCTGCTCTCTCAGCCTTTGACCCTCGGCTTTGACCGCCCCACGGGGGCCGAGGCGGGGACGCCCCTTTACCCTCTCCTCCGTCGGGCAGCTCTCCGAGGTTGGACGAGCCGGGTTGTGGCCTGGACAGCAGTTGCCAGGTTTCTGCCCAGCCTCTGCTGGGTGGGTCCCTGGGAACAGTCAGCATTAATCGAGCGCCTGCCATATGCCAGGACTGTGCTAAGCTAAATGAACTCAGTGCATAGTGTCACTTATTCCTAGTAAGTGAAAAGATGGACTGGAACCCGGGTGGATGTGACCCCAGGGCAAGTGCTGGTAAGCACATCTCTGAGGCTTCTTTTGTCAGACAGTGTCTGAGAAGACAGGCAACTTGTCTCCTCTCCGTTCCTCACCCTCAGCGCAGAACTCTGCAGGCAGAGGTCTTTCATTTTCGCAGGATGTCCAGCGTTTTTCCCTCAGTGTGCGGGGAAAGGGGTGTCTGCTCCTCCATCTTACCCCACTTTGACATCTTTAGAAGGTAGCTCTATCCCATATCGGGAAAAAAGGAATAGCACTGGTTGCTTCTGGTCCCTGTTTAGAGTCTGCTACCCCAGGGTGAGGGGCTGGAGTGAGACTTCCTAGGGGTCTCCCTATGGTGTGATAATTCCACCATCCAGGGAATCTAGGTCAGCTTGAGTGCCTACTATGTGCCAGGCATTGTGCTAAGTAAAAATGGATAAGATTCCAGCCCTCCCTCTGTGGGTGGTCTAGTGGAATCTGGACAAGAACTGGCCTCATTCTCTGTTCTGGCTACTGAGGAACAGAGAGGTTCCAAAACACTCTCCCCTATTCAGCCTGTGGGGTGGGGATCATCTGACTTTAAATTAGATCATCTTCTCCAGCACATTAAAAGGGACATTCTTTTCAGCCTCCAAACCCCACGATGAGCTCTTGCAGAGCGACAGAATTCAGATTGTGAGTCTGACAGAAGTTCAGAGACTTGCAGGTAGGAAGCAGTCAACTCCTGATATCTCTGAATCTGTGTGTGTAGGGGGGGAGGGGAAGGCGGGGAGCGTGGGGTGGAGGGGATCTGCAAATTGCCAAGAACTCCTTTACTAGTGATGGCTGTTTTCTGACTTGCAGTTGGGCCCCATATTCTCCAGTATGGAGTCAAAGTTGTGTTTCAGGCAGTGCACTTGCTGTGGAAGTTGATGTGCAGGAAGCCAGCAGCTTACATCTTTCTCCAGGTACGTGTCAGCTCCACCTCCCGCTGTGAGAACCACTGTTTTAACAGTTTTCTTTACTTTCCAGTTTAAAAAAATGTACAGATTGGTAAGTGCATATTCACATGTGTGTGTATAAACTTTTAAAAACATGAGTAGGAGCCTATGGTATGTGTCCATTCTATTTATGGTACTCATCCCTTCTGTTTTTCAGTGTTTTACAGATAGTCTTATTTTGTACTTGTTACATATGTAAGTGTTTTGCCTGCATTATCTCATTTAATTCTTCACAACAATCCTGAGAAGTAGGTTCTTGTGTTACCTACACTTAGAGATGAGGGAACCTAGACCCAGAGAGGTTCTGTAAGTAACCCATTGTCACACAGCTAGGAAGTGCTGGAGTCAGGATTTGAACCAGGTTGTCACTCTAGTTCTGGAGTTCCACTCTTAGCCTCTTACCTTGACTGCTTTTTAACGTAGAGAAGCTCCTTTTTTTTTTTTTTTTTTTGCGGTACGCGGGTCTCTCACTGTTGTGGCCTCTCCCGTTGCGGAGCACAGGCTCTGGACGCACAGGCTCAGCGGCCATGGCTCACGGGCCCAGCCGCTCTGCAGCATGTGGGATCTTCCCGGACTGGGGCATGAACCCGTGTCCCCTGCATCGGCAGGCGGACTCTCAACCACTGCACCACCAGGGAAGCCCTTCCTGATTTTTTTTACTTAAAAATTAAAAAAAAAAATTAATTAATTTATTTTTTTGGGCTGCATTGGGTCTTCATTGCTGCTCATAGGCTTTCTCTAGTTGCGGTGAGCGGGGGTTACTCTTCGTTTGCAGGGTGTGGGCCTCTCATCGCAGTGGCTTCTCTTGTTGTGGAACATGGGCTCTATGGGCTCTAGAGCGCAGGCTCAGTAGTTGTGGCGCACGGGCTTAGTTGCTCCGTGGCATGTGGAATCTTCCCGGACCAGGGCTCGAACCTGTCTCCCCTGCATTGGCAGGTGGATTCTCAACCACTGCACCACCAGGGAAGCCCTTTACTTTTAAAATTGTATGGTGAAGAGTATCAGTGAACATATGTCTTTTGCATGGGTTCTGTTTCTTCCTTGGGATAAATTCCTAGGACGGGAAGTGCTTGGTCAGAGTCCATGCACTTTTAAAATGTTGTGATGTGTTACTGGATAGTCCTAGAGTAAGGTTGGGTCAATTTATCCCCCACCTAACAGGGAAGCCTCTTCCCCCCATCCTCACCACCACCAGGTATCATTAGGTGTTTTAGAGTTTCCATTCTGATAGATGAAAAATGGTTCCTCCTTATTCCATTTTTTGTTTCCTTGAATATCAGTGATCTTGGACTTATCAGGTTGGTCAATTTTCTTTTATGACTGTTTATACCTCTTGGTGAGGAAGAGGGTCTTTCTTCTGCTTATCGATTATCAAGAGCTCTGTAAAGATAATTGACTCTTTGCCACGTATGTTATTTTTACTTGGTTTATTCTTGACCGTGGTCTGGTTTCCTTCTCTTCCTTCAAGTCTCTCTTTCCCAGAACCCTCCGGGCCTGCCTGCCATTGCCGTGTGCTGGTTTGCAGGCTGCCTTTGTGGGAGCAAGCTCGTCATTGACTGGCACAACTACGGCTACTCCATTATGGGTCTGGTGCACGGCCCCGGCCACCCCCTTGTTCTGCTGGCCAAGTGGTGAGAGTCTGGGATGAGGGTGCCGACATTGTCCCCAAACTGTGGTGGGAAGAAGGGCCGGTGCAGAGACCTGGGGAAGCTGATTCCCGTGTGCCCTGTGGGGGTGAGGGCAAGGCTGGGGAGTTGGACTGACGCTGGTGACAAGTGATAGAAACAGGCCTGAGCAAAGGAGGGCATTTGTTGGCCCATGAAACTGAAAAGTCCTGAGAAATGGCTGACTTTGAGCTCAAAAAAGGTGTCATCAGGACCCCTCTCATGTCTCTCCACACTTCCTCCTAGAGGTATTTCTCAGGCTCTGGAAGCCCCTCGCTTTCATCCCCACCCCACCAGGCTCAGTGGAGAGAGCAGGCCTGTGGTTGGCTCCTGCGCACCTGGCGTCCTGTGACCCCCTCTGAGCCTGGGGGGCTTCAGTACCCCGTTGTCTCAGGCTTGGGACAAATGCTCCACTGGAGAGCTGGGGTCCCAGATGAACCCGTACCAGATACCCAAATGGAAACTGGGGACTGCTGCTGGCAGACGGGGATGTGGGTCACAGTCTGCTGCAGCTGATGAGACAGGGAGAGGGAAGAAGGGCCTTGGGAGCAGGTTGGACCTGGAGGAGGAAGCAATGTTGTGTTCTGAGTCCGAGTTATACCATCTCCCTTGGTGTGGGCTTGCAGCCTCAAGCCGTTGGCCGGCTGTGGCGTTTCCCCTGATGGGTCATTCGTGGGTGGTGGTCGCAGCAGCAGTCAGTGAGTGCTTGCTGCATGCCAGGCCTCAGGCCAAGCCTTTATCCCATTCAGACTCCAGTGCTGCCCAGCAAGGGTGTCCTGTGATCGCTGTCTTTTTACAAACCAGGAAACCGAGAGCCCTCATGTCACTTGCCACACAGCTAATACATGTGAGCTCCAAAATTCCATCCCAGGCAGTCCAGCTCCAGAGCTTTCTCTGCATCCTGAGTGAGGAACAGGCCGTGGTACCTACACACGTGAAATAACTCTGTTCGTTTCCAGTTCTTTTTCAGTCCTGCCCTGTCACCAGGGCTCAAGTCTCCGTTTGGAGCTAATCTGTTGATAACGCCTTTCTAGCATTTGCTAAACTCCCTTTGTAACCCATTGGGAGTGAGCCTCAGCCCCACAGCCTTTGCAGGGAATAGTGCAGTGTGGCTGAGATTTAATAACAAGATTTTATTGTATTTCTCCTTCATTTTATGGCAAGAGAGACTGGATTTTCCATTCTGTAGTGATATATGGTTTCTCTTGAAAGTAATTGTATTTAAGCTGAAAAGCAATCTGATTTAAAGAAAGGTGTGTGGGAGGTAATAGTACAGGTGGTAGAACTCTGTGCAAACACGGGGAAGGTGCCTCGCCAGTGACCTGATTTGGGAGATCCCAGCTCTGTGGCCTCTTCTGTATCAGAGGTGTTGAGTCCCATGGGGCTGGGGTGGTGGTTCCTGGCCCAGAGAGCTCTGGGCTGACCACTGATACGTCTTTTCAGGTATGAGACGCTCTGCGGACGCCTGTCCCACCTGAACCTGTGTGTGACTAATGCGATGCGGGAAGACCTGGCAGAGAACTGGGGCATCAAGTAGGGGCCTCGGGAAACGAGGGGTCCCTCCCAGCGCTGTTGACTCCCAGCTGCTGTGTCATGTTGCAAGGCACTGGGAGCTCCCAGGGTTCCGGGAGGTGGTTACTGGTTTGGGGAGGCTGAGGGAGGAGGAAGCTAGAGTTTCTTTCCCAGCCAGCCAGATGGTCCAGGAAGTGTTCATGTTAGAAATTCTCTCTGTGCTTCTCCAAGTAATTCTAAAGCTTATTGTTGAGACTTGGATACCTCAGCACCCTTCTTCTTCTGGATACTTCTGGGTCTTATGTTCCTTAGGCCTTTCTTCGCCCCTCCCTAGAGCCCCCCAATGATCTCATTGCAGAGCTGTGACTGTCTACGACAAGCCAGCATCTTTCTTTAAAGAGACGCCTTTGGACCTGCAACACCAGCTCTTTATGAAGCTGAGCCGCACCTACTCTGCATTCAGGGCCTGGTAAGTCTGCTGTCTTCAGCTTTCAGCTGCCTTATTTTATGCTCGCTGCTGACCTGGAGATCTAATCCAGGGGATGGCAAACTATGGCTGCAGGCCTGCTGCCTGTTTCTGTAAATAAAGTTTTATTGGAACACAGCACGTTCATTCATTTACATGTTGTCCTTGGCTGGTTCCACACTACAAGAGCAGAGCTGGGCTTTGCAATGGAGACCGTATGGCTCCCCAAAGCCTACAGTGTTTACTCTTTGGCCCTTTAAGGAAGTGTTTGCCCTGTACTAGGCTGTGGGTGTCCTTACCCTCCTGCCAGTGGTTCCTGACCGCATGGCGGGGTCTGTGCACCTATGTGTTCTCTGGGCATCTCCCAGGGGTAAGGAGAGCCCTTCTGAGAGGCTCTCCATACAGCTGGTCTTTGTTCTTCTCAGTAACGTGGGGGCAGTTGGAGGGGTCACAGCGTCCTCATCTTAAGTCTAGGGGATGATTAGAACAGTAAGCCCTGTGAAGGCAGGGGCTGAGTCGGCCTTGTCTGCCATTGCGACCTCAGCACTTAGCAACACATAAATACAGATAAGAGAGAAAGCAAGGTGCAGGTCTGTGCCCAAGGCCTTGGGTGGTAGGGCCACCTGGTGGCTCTGACGTGGCTGCACCCCAACAACTGGGAGCCTGCGGGCCTCACTCTGGTGGGAGAATGGCCGTTCTCGGGCCCAAGGGCCTGCTCTGTGGCAGCTCACGGGCTCTCTCTGCTCCTTCAGTTCAGAACCCTCGGACTCGGGCATGGAGAGGTCGGCCTTCACGGAGCGGGATGCCCAGAGTGGAACAGTGACCTGCCTTCCTGGGCGGCCGGCCCTTTTGGTCAGCAGCACGAGCTGGACAGGTCTCAGGACCCGCCCGGGCACTTGGGGCTTGTGTGAGCACCTGGCTGAGCCTGTGTTCTCGCTGCTGCCAGGCGTGCAGCCCACATGTATTTGGGGCCTCGATGAGAAAGGGGAGCACATTGAGCTGGGTGGGGAGGCACCTAGAAACTGGCCCGTGACACTCGGTTCTCTTTTCCCGTAGAGGATGAAGACTTCTCCATCTTGTTGGCAGCATTAGAAAGTAGGTGTATGGCTGTGATCAGGAGCTGGGCTTGTCGGGGGCTGCTGAACTGCAGGATGCTCACCTGGCCTTGCGTGATGTCCTTGGCAGAGTGTTCCTGACCCCAGGGCCAGGGCCACTGGGTGGAGGTGGCAGGCGTGAGTCCCCTTTTGGGTCAGTGAGTGACCAGCCTAGCTCTGAATTGCCACCTCCAGGAGAAGGGATTGCATGGTTGGGAGCAGTGCTCCCTCCTCCTCTCCCTTCCCCCATCCCCTCGCATCAGCCCCTCACTCTCCCGACTACATGATTTTGGTTATCATATATTTATTTTCCTAAACACAGAGTTCGAACAGCTGATCAACGATGGAGAAAGCCTCCCTCCTCTGGTCTGTGTTATAACAGGTATCCACCTGGGACTATCCCTGTTCCTGTATTAAACGGGGCAGTGGAGGCACGTCAGGCCTGTGATGTTTGTTGTCTCATTAATTCTCACCCCAACTCACTGATGTATGGTTTTCTACACCAGCTTGACGGGGAGGCTGAGGCTCAGAAGGGCTTCATGGCAGAGCATGGAGTCTAGATTTCAATCTCAGATAGCGTGACCTCAGAGATTCTGAGCTTTCTACTTCACAGTGGTTTCCACGTATCTTTTTTTTTTTAAAAAATGAGAGTCTGCTGTCCAATGTCAAACTGTTTCCAAAGGAGCCGGGTGAAGAGAGAGAGGCAGAGGAGATTTGGTTGGAGGAGGAGGGTCCTTAGCCAGCTGCCCCACCTTGGACACTCCTCTCCTCCAGGCCCTTGGACGCCCAGGGGCGGCAGGAGCCCACTGCTCATGCTGTGCCACCTGGGGATCTGGGCGGGGCGCAGGGGCAGTCTGTGTGAGAAGCTGTATTGGTGGGCACTCTGGTGCCTGGCCAGAGTTTATCCTGGCTGTGTTCCCAGCCCAAGGCCTGCTGGGGGAACGGCCATGGCCTCAGCAGTCAAGGTGCACACCCCTTGGGGGTCGTTTCTGGAAGGGGTCTGGATAGGGGCCTGATTGGAGCTGCTGCCTGTGGGCCTTCTGCTCACGCCCTTGCAGGGGCTTCTCAGGCCTGGGGCTGGGGGACAGGGCCAGACGTGGGCCCAGTGCAGTGACTCCAGTTTTCTCTGTAAGGCAAAGGGCCTCTGAAGGAGTATTACAGCCGCCTCATCTGCCAGAAGCATTTCCAGCACATCCAGGTCTGTACCCCATGGCTGGAGGCCAAGGACTACCCCTTGCTTCTAGGTAAGAGGCCTGCAGGGGGAGGGCTGGGGTTTATAAGGGAGTACCTGAGGGCAGGGGACAGAGTTTTTCTGAAGAGGGCCAGATAATGAATGTTTTACCAGGTTCTTTTGCATATTCTTTGTTTTTTTAACCCTTTAATGATTTCAAGCCATTGTCTGCTCAGGGGCCCTACACATGTAGGTCTCAGGCTGGGATGGGCTCTGGCTGGACTCTGGGAGAACGAGGCTGTTTCCTGGTGTGCCACCTCCTCCCTGCCTGTTTGCCAAGGTTACGTCCCAGTGCTCTTGGCCTCCACGCCCTCCACTCACCCTGCTCTTCCCTTGGGCAGAAGGGCTGGGCGGGGCTTGGGTTGGGGTCAATTCCCAAGTCTGGGAGGTACAGAGACCACGAGGTAAACAGTGTGGACTCTCCCAGTGTGAAGGGGCAGCCCTCCCTTCTCTTGCGTTGTTGATCCCTCGGGGAGGGCTTATTGGCTGGGTGCCTATAGGTCTCAGCAGCCACTAAGCTGTCTCCGGAGTGGGAGGCGGGGAGCCTTTGTAGGCAGGAGCTCCAGCGGCACTGAGTGATGTACGGTTGCTTCCTTGGCTTTATATTCACAGCGACAGCTTGTTTTCTGTTGGGTCTGCTTTGGGTTCTTTTTCTAATTATTGTGATAAAATACACATAACAAAATTGCCATTTTAACCATTTTTCCATTTTTAAGTGTATTTGAGTGGCATTAATCACACTCACAGTGTTTTGCAGTCCCCGCCACTGTCTCTTGCCAAAACATTTTCATCACCCCAAGCAGAAACTCAGAACCCATTAAGCAATCATTGCTGCAGCTTCTTTTAAAATACAGCGTGGTTAAGGAGAAAAAGGGGGTCAGTTTAAAGAAAAACATTGGTGACGGGCAGGTCATTTTCAGAAAGGGCCGAGAGGCCAGGAGCGGCAGGTGGGAAGCACCTGCGTGTCCCAGCCTCCTGCCAGGCTGCTCGGCCAACCCCAGGCAGTCGTACGTGGGGTTGGGGACTTTATCACCCCCTTTCCACTCCTCCCCGCAGGCCTCGGTCCACAGTCCTGCAGGATGTGTGGCCACCGGGCGCACAGCCAGAGCTGATGGCCCCCTCATCCTCGCCCTGCAGGGTCTGCGGACCTGGGCGTCTGCCTACACCGGTCCTCCAGTGGCCTGGACCTGCCCATGAAGGTGGTGGACATGTTCGGGTGCTGCCTGCCTGTGTGTGCCGTGAACTTCCAGTGGTAGGAGCGGAAACCCAGTCCTCCCAGGGTTAGGTTATCAAATCAGCAGCTTGGGGGGAACCAGCAGAATTGCCCGGGAAAGCTTCCTGGAGGGCTCCACCTCCCCATCTGTGCAGCTCTGCCACCCAGAGGGAGCAGGAGCCCTCTGGTCCCTGTGGGTGGGCTGGGCCCCACCAGACAGGGTGGCTTCCAGTTAGAGCTCGTGTTGAATACAAATTGGAGTCTTAAGTACTCTACTTGGGGGCTTGTGCTTACAGGGTGCAATGGTGGCTGGAATTGCCCGCACAGCTCACATGGACTTATTTCTCTCTCTGTCCCTTTAGTCTGAGCTCATGTAGTTGTGTTCGAATCAGTTGAATGAGTGTATTTCTGTCTCCGCTCTTCCTGGCAAAGATGGGCAGGAGAGGGCATTTGGAGACGGTAGTGTTAGAAAAGTTTCTAGAAACAGTGGCCCCACCATGAGCTGAGGAGCCAGCTTCTGAATGGGAAATCCAGGATGTTGGAGCCCGGGTTCAGATAGTGTTGGGATCAACTCCCTGATCACCTCTGAGCCTGCCTCCAGCAGGGCTGCCTTTTACCTGGTTTCTCTGCTGTGGAATTAAGAAAAAAAAGGCAGAACTTACTAAGAACGTTCTCACTGAAGAGAGCATGTAGCACAAAAAGTCCACATACCCCTTTATTGTCCCTCCTTCCCCGAATTGGTTTGGATTTTTTTTTGCGGTACACGGGCCTCTCACTGTTGTGCTCTCTCCCGCTGTGGAGCACAGGCTCCAGACGCGCAGGCTCAGCGGCTATGGCTCACGGGCCCAGCCGCTCCGCGGCATGTGGGATCCTCCCAGACGGGGGCACGAACCCGTGTCCCCTGCATCGGCAGGCGGACTCTCACCCACTGCGCCACCAGGGAAGCCCGGTTTGGATTTTTAATGTGTATCCTGCCAGGTCTTTTTTCTATTCAGATGCCAAATCTAAGAACAGGCTTCCTGAAACCAGACTGTTCCTGCCTCCAGCTTAGCCTGTGGGTGGGGTGGAATTGGGGGGGAGCAGGTGGGCACCTTGCGTTCTGTATCTCCTCCAGGCAGCTCTCAGACCTCCCCTGATTCTCTCTGCAGCTTACACGAGCTTGTGAAACACGAGGAAAATGGCCTGGTCTTCGAGGACTCAGAGGAGCTGGCAGCTCAGCTGCAGGTAGCGTGTCTGCTCCCACACAGCGGCTTGCAGGGTTTTGGAGATTCCTTGTTCCTGCAGCTGGGTGGGTGGCCCTGGGCTGTGTATGGGTGAGCGAGCAGCGGTCTCAGAGGCTGGGCCCCATTGGGCCCCGGAGGGATCAGGGCTCGCCCCACCTGCCGTCTGGGTTTATGGAGCTCACACCACACAATGATGCTAGAGCCAGGTGGACTGTGCCATTTAGGGGGTGATTGGATCTGAGAAGGGAGAGTGAGGAGCGAGGGAGCTTCCTGGACCGGCCTTATGAGATGGGTGGGCATCTTCAAAGGATACTTCTTTCTTACTACAAATTACAAAAAGTAACACGTCATCATTCTTGATCATTGAGACCAAGGGCAACAGACTTTGGAAAGCCTCAGGAAAAAAAACATTTTAGACTTTGCCATAGTCTCTGTCAGAACTACTCAACCCTGTTGTAATGTGAAAGCATCCACAATCTGTGGATGAAGGGGTGTGGCTATGTTCCAATAAAACTTTATTTACAAAGACAGGCGGAGGGCCGCATGCAGCCCATAGGCTGGCGTCTGCAGACACCTTAGTTTAGCAGAGCTGGAAAGAACGCAGGCATCACCTAGTTCTCAGTACGTGGGCAGGATAGTGCTGGGTAGAGGCCAGCTCTTGGTGGAAGGAGCAGCAGACAATTGCAGAGGCAGAGGCGGAGGGCTGCCGGCAGAGCATGGGGTGTGGATGGTGAACACTGCAGCTTGGCTGTGCCGTCAGGTCGGAGCAGAGCAGGAGATAGAGCGTAGCTGGGCCATGAAGGCTCCCCTGTGCCTGGTGAGGGAGGCGGGCTTGCTGGGTCAGGGACATTGGGGTCAGAGCTGTTGAGAAGGGTTAGTTAGCCAGGCCTGGTGAGGAAGCTGGGCCAGAGCGGGCGTCCCGTTGGAGACCCCGGGACACTGGTGGTGGTTCTGGAAGTGCGGTGAAGGAGGGAGGGTTTTGGCAGAATGGCTGCGCTTGGGGTGCAGCAGGAACCTGGGCTGCTGGGAAGGAGGAGGGGTAGCTTGGGGTAGAACCTGGGGTGGGGGCAGGAAGCAGTGATGAGGTAGTTCTGGTCTTCTAGATGCTTTTCTCAAAGTTTCCTGATCCTGCTGGCAAACTGAACCAGTTCTGCAAGAACCTCCGGGAGTCAGAGCAGCTTCGATGGGATGAGAGCTGGAAGCGGACAGTGCTCCCTTTGATTACGGACACGTGACCCCCCGGGCCAACGACTGAAACTCCTGAGGTGTCCTGTGCTGGACATCATGGAGAGACCCTCAAGCTGACACCCCTCCTTACCTTTCATCTTTCTCCCCAGGAGCTGGCCCACACTCCCCTCCTCACAGCCGCCACTGCTGGCCAGTCCCTTGGCAAACTCTGTAGATCAGCGCCTCCTGGTGGATGGAAGCTGAAAGGCTGGCAGTGGGCACTGCCTGGGGAATGAAGTTACTATTTTTTTTTTTTTTTTTTTTTTTTTTTTTTTTTTTGCAGTACGCGGGCCTCTCACTGCTGCGGCCTCTCCCGTTACGGAGCACAGGCTCCGGACGCGCAGGCCCAGCGGCCATGTCTCACGGGCCCAGCCGCTCCGCAGCACGCGGGACCCTCCCAGACCAGGGCACGAACCCGCGCCCCCTGCATCGGCAGGCGGACCCCCAACCACTGCGCCACCAGGGAAGCCCTGAAGTTACTTTTAATAATCAGGAGTTTTTGTTGACCAGGAAGCTGGCTCAGCCTGCTTTCATCTTTGGAGGCTCTGAATCCCTTCTCTCTTTTCTCTTCCTGTCTTATGAGTCTTTCTTTCCCCCAGTTTATGACTTTTCTGTTATTTGTGTCGTCTTGAACATCTCTGCATCCTTGTTTTGTCTCCTGGTGTCTGCCTTTCCCAGAATTGCTTGGTTGTGTCCCTAATATTTTGATTCCTGCCTTGAAAACAGACTTTGCAGCCCACCGCCCTGCAAGGGCAGTCAGATGTGCCACGTGTGCAGCGGGCTTGGCTCCGCGAGGGATTTGCGTCCAGGTTGGGGGGAACGTACTTGGTTTGTTTTATTATTTGCGCGAGTGAAATGCTTATCTCTGAGCCAAAAATTTCATTTCTGATTTATGGTGATTTTCTTAAGGACTAAGCCAGCTGGCAGAGAGGGGTCTACACGCTTGAACAGTTTATATTTTATTCGAACAGTCTGTGGTTCCCGATTCAGAATTTAACATTCTTCAAACATTCAAGTCCAGTGCAAGTTTTATCACATTCTTTCCAGAACAGTGATTTAATTTTCACATTATTCTTCAAAACCATTTATAAATCTACAGCATTAGTTTCAGAATTGCCATCTCCGAGTGCTCTTCGTAGGGAAACAGTTTCTGGTCGTGACGAGGCACTTCTTCCCACGGGATTCCAGCCCGGCCTGGAGACAGAACATATGCGTCTCAGGATGTGGGGTTTGGGGATGGGACACCACCCTATCAGTGTGGGGCTTTGGGACAGGCCTGGGGGTGTGTGTGGGGGTACAGACTACAGATTTCCAGGCCCCATCCAGACACCTGGAATCAGCCTCCAGGGGTGGGACCAGGAATCCCATTTGTAAGCAGCTCACAGCAGCCAGGTCTGCTGCGTCTGCCCACTGGGCCGTGTGCATCCCTGGAAAGTCATGGCCCCGTCTGGGTCCTCCATCCTGTTACCGGGCACAGCTCAGTAGGAGCTGAGGTTTGAACCCACGTCTGCCTGACAGCTCAGCCTGGTGCCTTCAGAGGCTGGACCTGTATCAGAGGGGCTCACGTCCTCTGTGTAAGCACAGATGTCTGACGCACCCCTGGCAAGAATTGTTTTGTCATCAGTTTTTTAGGAATGAAAAATTAGTATTTATAAGAATGAAATACTAGACATACAGTGTATAAGTGTCATGATACTGCCGTCCGGGTATAACATGTTAATAATAATGTTAATTGGTGTGTATGGAGTTTCCCCATATATGTATTAACATGACAGTTATTTTTTTAAAATAAAAATGAGCTTAAAAAATGAGTTTATACTGTATATGCTGTTTAGCACTCAGCTTTCTTAAAATACAGCGTGGATATTTTTTCACATAAGCATCTGAAGGACTTCGTTATTTCTCAAGGCCGAGCACCCGCTGTCAGTGGGACACGCTGTACAGGGGTGGGCGCTGGTCCTCTTTGTCAGCAGAGGCAGCTGTGGGAGAGCTTTGTTTGGGGGGTGGGGGATTGGGGCAAGCACAGGGCTCTGCACTGCTGCCCAGTCGTGTGGGAAACCCTGATCAGGCCTGGCTCGTGGTGAGGACTGCAGAGTGGGGGTCATGGGGTGGGGGGTGGAGAGTGGGAGCCAGCTGCCTGGCTTCAGTCCATGGGTGCCTGGGTGATTACTCAGCTGCCCTGCACCCCAGTGTTTTCACGGGTGGGACAGAGGATGGCAGCCCCCCCCCCCCC
>NW_020174705.1:4319654-4331722 GCF_003031525.2 Neophocaena asiaeorientalis asiaeorientalis
CTAGAAGGGCTGACGCAGGTCAGGTCTGAGAACAGTGCCCGCCTGCAGCAGTGGCAACTCAGGCAGACCCCACCCCCTTCTCTAAAGCATCCCTCGCTCTTCCATTTACTGTGTGCTTGATCTAGTAACAGCAGCTGCCGTTCTCCCGAGCACACCCTTCGTGCCAGCCCTGTTCCACACCCATTGTACAGCAGATGTTTCTGCTGTACAATGAATGAAGACCTGGAGAGGGGTGGCCCAGCTCCACCTGGGACCCGCCTCCAGAGCCTGCACCTGACTGCTGTGTGGCCAGAACTCATCTACCCTGATACCAGCTGGCATCCACCATCCTTTCCATTTTATAGGAAAGAAAACTGAGGCCTTAAGTCTCTGAAAACCTGCCCTAAACACACAGTAGGACTGCTGGTCTCAGACTTCTGAGATCACTGCGTCAGCCATCTCCTCCCCAGAGCACCAACTCCCTGGCCCTGGCTCCTCTGCTGACCTCCTGGGCAGAGGGTGGGGGGTCGTTGGCCCAGCACATTGTGGTCTGGGGCTTCCTGGCTTGTCTCCAGGGCCCCATTCTTTTACTTTCCTGATTTCTGCCTCCCTGGAGTCCTGTGTGTGGCCAGTGCAGTGGCCCTGCAGGCCTGGGTGGCAGCCCCTCAGAGTCAGCAGCCCGGCCAGGGGCCCAGGGCTCACCCAGCTCCGTGGTGAACAGCTGACACGTCTCCGGGTTGCGGATGGTGAAGGCAACGTAGGCGTCAGGAACCCGCTGGTCCTTCTGGCAGGCAGAGAGCTTCTGCAGGACCCCGACCAGGGAGAGGACAGTTTCTGGGCAATATAGCACATCTGCGATAAAAACCCCAGGTTACTGGAAGGGGCTCCTCCAGGACCCCAGGATAGAGGCCTCTGGGTTGTGCCGACATGGGCAGCAGGGTGAAGGCCTGGAAAGCAGCAGTTCTATTAGGTTTGTGCTGTTGGACGGTAAGAAAATTACGGGGGTAAAAAGAAAAACCCTTAGCAGAGAAAGCTGCTGAAAGACACTGCAACACATGAAAAATATCCAGGACTCACTGGTGTTCCTTTAAAAGAAAAAATTCTCTGCCTATGGCCTGCTTAGAAGATGCTTAATGAAGCAAACTCTGACTGCCTCAGACTTCTTGTTTCCTTCCTGTGGGGGGGCAAGCCCCCTCCCGCCCACCAGCTGGGCCTGCAGGGGTGAGCTGCTTAGCCTCTGTGCTCCAGCCGCTCTGGGCCTGGGTCTCAGGGCCATGGCCAGGCCAGAGCACAGTACCATCGGCCAGATGGGGCTGGGTGAGCACCGTGGAGGGCAACGGTCCCGTTGGTGCCCACACCATATGCCCCTTCCCTCAAGGGTCCCATCCTGGCACCAGAGTGGGTGGTCCCTCCTTGTGGGACTTGCTTTGAGGACCTAGGACAGAGATACACAGGCAGAGCCTTCGGCCTCAGGGACACACAAGCGTGCACGGAGAAGGAAGCAGGTGCTGACAGAGGTGGGGGCACCCAGAGCTCCTTCCCCGACCCTCGGCCTGGCCCAGGGCATGCAGAGGAATCAGGATCATGCCGTTCTTTTTTTTTTTTCTGGTACGCGGGCCTCTCACTGTTGTGGCCTCCCCCGTTGCGGAGCACAGGCTCCGGATGCGCAGGCTCAGCGGCCATGGCTCACGGGCCTAGCCGCTCCGCGGCATATGGGATCTTCCCGGACCGGGGCACGAACCCGTGTCCCCTGCATTGGCAGGCGGACTCTCAACCACTGCGCCACCAGGGAAGCCCTCATGCCGTTCTTTGTGGTCCTGAAAGGACAAGGCTGCTGTGGCCACTTCCGCCCCCATCTGAAGACAGGGGGTGTAGGTGGGGCCAGCTCGGCTCCCTTGCTTTGTGGGGCTGCGCTGGCCTATTCATTTAGGTTCTGGATGGCAACTGAGAGGCCTCCCTCAGGCTGCTGGAGAGGGACGTGAAGTCTGTCCGCTGGGTTGTGGCCTGGCTAAGACTGGTCACCCTAGTCTGGTGCCCTGGGGCCTGTTCTGTTCATCACAGGCCTTGCTGGGAAGAGCTGGTTCCTTTATAGGATGGACGATTAGCGTGGCAGTAGGCATGGCCACTGTCTCAAATGGGAGGGCTGTGGCTTTAGGGCACCCAAGAGGCACGCTCTGTGCTTTGATGTCACCCTGGAGGCCCACACAACCCAAATCCCATCATTCCTCCCACCAGGCAGCACTCACTGTCCCCTTCCCAGCACTGAAAGCCAGGTGGAGCTTCAGGGAGGCCACACTCCAGTGGCCGAAGCTGGGCGGTACCTGCGGCAATGACGATGTCCGGCTGGAAGGCAGCAAGCTGAGGGACCGTCACAACGTCCCAGTCCACCCGGGCCACCGTCACCCTGGGGCTCTCTGCATCGGCGGTGTCGTGTTCTGGGTGCTGGGCCAGGGCGACGGCATTTGGCTCCAATGAGAGGCCGTTGAGAAGGACGTTCCCTTGGAGCTGCTCGAGGACATGGCTGTGACAGTCGCTGAAGACGTATGCTCTGGGCCGGCACATCTTGCAAATGGCCAGGCCCGTGAGGCCGGCTCCACTGCCAAGCTCTAAGACAGTCCTGCGTGACAGGGAGAAGCGGCTGTGTCTGTGATCCCCCTGTGGCAAACCTCCCTGGTGCCCAGCCCTGCACCCCCAGGTCACCTGTGAGCAAAGCCCGCTGGGTTCTCCATGGCCCACTCCGCCAGGTAAAGTGCGGCATTCCACGTGACCAGGCCCGTGGTGCCGTGGGAAATGATGGCCGTGCTCTCGCAGAGTGTGATAGAGTCCCCGGAGGGCTAGGCAGAAACAGGGAGAGAGAATTAATCCAGCAACCAGGGCAGGTGTGGATCACATAAGGAATTAGGATTTGAGTCTAAATGTGATGGGGAGCCACTGGAGGGTTCTGAGCAGGTGACACAACCCTCGTGAGCTCAACCTGTCAGTGGGGACAGAAGAGGGAAGTCACAGGGCACATGGTAGACCCGAGGACAGTGACCCCAGAGCCCACCTAGGAGGGAACCTGCCTGCTCCGGCAGTGGGGGTGTGAGGGCCCCAAGGCAAGGCCTGAATGGCTACTCGAAACACTTAGAAATGTGTGACAATAACAGAAAACATCATTTCAGAAATAAAGGCTACTCAAAAAAGCATGAGCATAACAACAAACCAAAACATAAAAACAGATAAACCTTAAAGAGAAACAGGAAGTGAAAAGGAGCGAAATTTTAAAAATCAAAAAGAAATTAAGAGATTGTCATGGGTTCAATCGTTTCCCCCCAACATTCATATGCTGAAGTCCTAAGCCCCAGCAACTCAAAATGTGACCTTTTTGGAGATGAGGTCTTTTTTTCCTCTTTTATTGGCTGCACCGTGCAGCTTGCGGGATCTTAGTTCCCCCGACCAGGGATTGAACCCCTGCCTTTGGCAGTGAAAGCACAGAGTCCTAACCATTGGACCACCAGGGAATTCCTGAGGATGGGGTCTTTATAGAGGGAATCAAGTTAAAATACGGACATAAGGGGACCCTAATCCAATCTGACTGTGTCCTTATACGAACAGGACATTAGGACACACACGCGGGGAGAAGATGGCCATCTGCAGGCTGAGGAGAGGCCTGGAGCACATCATTTCCTCACAGCCTCAGAAAGAAACAACTCTGTCGACACCTTGATTTTGCACTTATAGCTTCCAGAACTGTGAGATGATAAATTTCTGTTGTTTAAGCCACAAATTTTTAGGTACTTTTAATGAAACAAAAGCAAAGAACAAATACTAAAAATTATAATTCAAGAAAGCATTCCTGAGAAAACAAACAGATTTGAAATGAATATTGAAAGAGTATACACTGCACCTGAGGCCACTGACTCAGAACGATCACAACCTCGAGACGTAGTCTAATAGAATTACTGGACTTTAAAGAAAAAAATGCTTTGGCTATCTAAGAGAAAAGGGCATGTGACATAAAAGGGAAAGAAAATTAAATTATCATCAGGCTTTTGCACAATGATGCTTTATGCCAAAGAAAGTGGAGGAATATATTTAAGAGACTCAGGGAGAGAAGGTGTGAGTCAAGATTCAAGTAAAAATGGCTCAATCTGTTATCAACATGCAAGAAGTCCGGGAAGGTCCATCCGACGAGCCCTTCTTAAAGAACCTCCTAGAAAATGAACTTGAGACAACCAAAATGGCTACAGAGACATCAATATACGGACCAATACAGAGACTGAAAAGTAAGAGACTACGGTATGTGCCTGAGGTCGGTAATGTTTCCACCCGTATCCCTGGACCTTGTGATTGTGCTGTGCTTCTTGGCAAAGGGACTCTGAAGATTCATTTAAGGTTACAGAACGTGACATGGGGAAATGATCCTGGATTATCCAAGTGGGCCCGATTTAATCATCAGGGCTGATGTTTGGGAGATGCAGAAGAAAAAGAGGCAGGAGGGATTTGAGGTGGTTGCTGGCTTTGGAATCAAGGGGCCATGAGTCAGGGGGACAGGGCGGCTCCTAGAAGCTAAGAACAATCCTGGGCCAAGAGCCAGGAAGGAAATGGAATCACATTCCTGCAGCTGCAGAAAATGCAATTGTGCCAATGACCTGAAGGGCCTGGAATGGTCCTCCCCTGGGGGCCCAGTCCTACAGATACCCTGATTTTAGCTCTGTGAGACTCAAAGAAGAGTAAGCAGCTGAGCCCAGCAGACTTCTGACCTACAGAACTGGAAGACAGCACATTTATGTTGCTTTGAGCTGCTTAGTTTGTGGTAATACTATGTAACGGCTCTATGATGTCTATGTAGGGAGAATGAGGGTGGCACATATAAAAATTTATGCTGTTTTCAGTAACCACAGTTGGTGTGAGGGATTAGTGCTGTTGTTCTGAGATCGCTGAACGCACGAATAATATGGGATAAGCCAAAGGCAGTTGGGGGATATCCTAACATCATCCCCATGCTCTTGAGAACCAAAATTTCCAGAGCAGAAGAAAGGAGATAGGGATCCAATGCAGAAGAGGCTGACTGAAAACCCTTCTGATCCTGTATCAGAAACATCAATATGGACTCATGAGGTATTTTCTCTTAAAAAGTATGGATATGTATCTCCACCCATATCCTAGCTCTGTCCACGGAAAGGCCTGGACAGCAGCAATGATCATCCCTAATGCCCAGACTGTGGTCTCTAAATATCATTTCCCACTAAAAGAAACTAGGGCTTCTTGAAGACATGGCTGATTCCAGGTCTGGGGCAGGAAACATACAAGATGAGTCTGGAAAAGCTTGACATAAACTAAAGTAAGAAAACTATGAGGTGATGTCAAAGGACTCAGAAGCCTATTTGAGGGGACTTCCCTGGTGGCGCAATGGTTAAGAATCTGCCTGCCAGTGCAGGGGATACGGGTTTGAGCCGTGGTCCGGGAAGATCCCACATGCCGTGGAGCAACTAAGTGCGTGCGCCACAACTACTGAGCCTGTGCTCTAGAGCCCGCAGGCCACAGCTACTGAGCCCGCGTGCCACAACTACTGAAGCCTGTGCACCTAGAGCCCGTGCTCCACAAGAGAAGCCACTGCAATCAGAAGCCTGCGCACCGCAATGAAGAGTAGCCCCCGCTCGCCACAACTACAGAAAGCCCGTGTGTAGCAGTGAAGACCCAATGCAGCCAAAAATAAATAAAATAAAATTACTTAAAAAAAAAAGAAGTCTATTTGAAGTGACTCAAAATAGCACATTTTGAGCTTCAGTAACGATGTGATTTGCAATGGTTTGAACCCCTACTGGGAAGGACAGGAAACCAATTCACTATCTTGAAAAGGAAAGAAGTCTGTATTCTGCCTTTCCTCTACTAGCTGTACCAGCAGGTAACCAAATACGGATGAAAGGAGGCATTTCCTTATAAAATTTCTCCAGCTAATGAATGAAAACAAAATGATAGAAAAATCACTGGGACTTCCCTGGTTGCGCAGTGGTTAGGAATCTGCCTGCCAATGCAGGGGACACGGGTTCGAGCCCTGGTCCGGGAAGATCCCACATGCCATGGAGCAACTGAGACTGTGTGCCACAACTACTGAGCCCACGTGCCACAACTACTGAAGCCCATGTGCCTAAAGCCTGTGCTCCGCAACAAGAGAAGCCACCGCAATGAGAAGACCGCGCACCGCAACGAAGAGTAGCCCCTGCTCACTGCAACTAGAGAAAAGCCCGTGAGCAGCAACGAAGACCCAACACAGCCATAAATAAACAAATAAATAAATAAGAAAAATCACCTTTTTGCATCCTTCAATGAATTAATGAGTCTAAGCTTTAAGCACCCACAAGTGCTACCATGAAGAGGATAAAAAAGAGATGACGTGACTTCTAGGACCCAGGCTGTTTTCTTGCCAAAGGTGTCAAACAGACAAGAGTCCGAGTGGGCCTGTGAATCCAGCCGCCAATTTTTGGGGAACAGAGGACAGAGGAACAAGCTGAACAGCACCATGTGTGTGCGACAAAAAGCCAGCTTGTGGAAAGCTGTCCAGGCCAAATTGCCAGGAAGAGCTGGGGGGACCTGCGGATGAAGGGAAATTTTGAGCCAGACCTAGTTAATGGGCAAGACTATGTCCAGAGGTGCACATGGCAGTGGTACGACCTCAGTGATTACTCTGAAAGAGAGGGAGGGCTGGGATGGGTCAAATGAGGGCTTTGTGGGCTGGCTGCCCAAGTCCTTGGCTAGATTGGCAGTTACCATGATGGCCACCTTGCAACAATTCGATAATCTAATTCTTTTGCATGGTTTTCTGTATCTTTGTTTTACAATAAAAGGTTAAAGAAGAAAGAAAACAAAAACTGTTGTGTGTAGAATGGACTTCTGTGGGGTAAGAAGCCAGGTGACCAGTGAGAAGGCCAAGCACCAGGTCAGCCTGGTGATGGTGGCAGTGGACAGTGGGGAGAGACTGCTGTCCTGTAACAACCATCCATCAAATATTTATTGAGGTCTAAGCGCCAGATCGCTGCTGTGCAATTCATGTGTGTTACCTAATTTAACGCCAGTCACCCTGTAAGACAGGTGTTATTTGTTGAAGTGCTTGGTTTACAGGTGGGGAAACCGAGGCTCAGGAAGGTTAACTGACCCCGTCTAAGACTACAGAGCTGAGGAGTCAGGATTGAAGCCACATGAGGCTGACTGGAGCCTGAATCAACTGTGTGTGTGGAGGAGGGTGCATGTCTCCTACCAGTAGGTAGCTCCGGTGGCACTGGGTGGGCTCCTCGGCCGTCAGGACCTCCGCCAACGCCTCGTACAGCTCGTCCAAAGGCTCCGTGTGGATAGCCTCGTGCTGGGGGCGGGCAGGGCGAGAGCTTCAGCAAGAGGATTAAGTTGACCCTCGTGAATCAAACCAAGGTTCCACCTGCTTGCTTTTTTTTTTTTTTTTTTGTGGTACGCGGGCCTCTCACTGCTGTGGCCTCTCCCATTGTGGAGCACAGGCTCTGGACGCACAGGCTCAGCAGCCATGGCCCACGGGCCCAGCTGCTCCGCGGCATGTGGGATCTTCCCGGACCGGGGCACGAACCCATGTTCCCTGCATCGGCAGGCAAACTCTCAACCACTGCACCACCAGGGAAGCCCCCACCTGTTTGCTTTTACTATGACTTGTAAAAATGGCTGGAGGATTTTCACCAAATTTGGAGGGGAGACTTGGGATGTGATTGACTTAATACAGATCACTTGGTGGGGGGACCTGGGGGACCTCAAAGAGAGGTGTAGAGAGGGTGAGGGTGAGGTGTAGTGTAGGGCAGGAGAAATGGGATATGTGAGAGAGCTGGCAGGACAGAAGGAGAAGGTGGCATTTCCCACACTCAGGGGTTCCTGAGTGTTTCCATCTCAGGAAGGTTCCATGGGGGACCAGGACCACAGAGGAGATGCAGCCACTGCTGGAGACCCCTCAAAGCACAGAGGAAGTACCCTGGCCCCTCCTTTCCTCCCCCCCTCCATGGCTTCTCATTGGTGGAACTCAGCTGGGAGCAGTTGCCCATGGAGCCCCCTGCTATACGGGGATCTGTAGAGCAGGCAAAGAGTATGGGATGGATCTGGGCTCCAACAGGCAAAGCCCACGTTTGGAGAGCCAGCCAAGTCCTAGATGCTGCCTGGTTACCAGATGGACAGTGCCCATCACTGACCTTTCTGATGAGCTCTGAGAGAAAACTCCAGGCATACTTCACTGACGGTGGATGCTTCATGCACAGAGGATGCTTCACGGTCTGTGACGAGGAACACAGTGTGGGTTGCTGGAGAGACTCCGCCTTAAGTCTCCCATGAGCTTCAAGTGAATACAGGGCAAACCCCAGTTATCCGATTCCTGGAATTCTGGCCCTGGGTGACCCTTATGCGTCTGAAAGAGTTTAAGATATAAGCCCTTTCCTAAAAATATTTCTCCACTACAGTGGCACAGACCATGGCAGTGTCTCTAATGCCCTTTCTGGGAAGGAATATACGGCATACGGTCTCAGGCTAACACCCTGCTGTAGACTGAATATTTGTGTCCACTCTACATTCACATGTTGACTCTAACACCCACTGAGATGATATCAGGAGGTGGGGCGTTTGGGACATGATTAGGTTATGAGGGTAAAGCCCCCATAAATGGGATTAGTGTCCTTATAAAAGAGACCCGAGAGAGCTCCCTTGCCCCTTCTGTCATCTGAGGACATAGCCAAGAAGACAGCATCTTTGGACCAGGAAGTGGGACCACACAACACACTGAATCTCCTGGCACCTTGATCTTGGACTTCACAGCCTCCAGAACTGTGAGAAATAAATTCCTGTTGTTCACAAGCCACCCAGTCTGTGGGGTTCTGTTATAGCAGGACTAAGACATGCCCCTTCCCAGAGCAGCCAGCAGGAACTAGAGTTTGTAGTGAGGACAAATGTGGGACTGTCTGGCTCCATGGAAGGGGTGAGAACTCCAAATGGTACGACAAGGCAGATTCAGCACCTGCCCTCCTGGAGATCACACCCCCGGGTGGGGTGCTGCGCTGACCAGGACAGAGGAAGGTGGGGACTCTGCCTGGGATGTAGTGGAGAGGGATGGGGGCTCTGAGGGCAACACTTCGGCTGAAGCTGAGAGAAGCAGAGAGCAGGGGAATGAGTTCCAGGCAGCTGGGTAGCTTGTGCAGGCCCCCACCTGGCATTTTGGGAGGGAGGGCAGGGGACGGGAACAGTGAGAGTAGGGCCTGTGTCACATGGGACCTGCTGGCCGGAGGGACATGATTTTACTCAAGGGCAACAAAATGCCCACACAACTCTTCAGGGTCTTGGCGGGTGTTAGGTTTTACCCTTGGGGTGAAAAATCAGAGCAGACTGCATGACAATGGCCTCGGAGAGGTCTGAGCTCGCAGTCCTGAACTGCTGGATCTCCTGGGAATCTTCCCTAGCTTGGCTGCATCTTCTCGACATGGTGGTCAGATGGATACTCTTGGTTCACCCTCCAGACAGGAATTCTGACCCTGGGCTCTTTGGACAGGACCAGTGGTTGGAGGGGTGTGTATGATTCCCATGCATTTGTACACAAAATGTACTCTTCTGGAGCATTTTTTCCTTGGGGTAGTGTCAACACCTTTGGGTTTTCAGAAGGATTCATGACCCGTAAGAGGTTAGAGAGCCCGGATGCACTGTGATGTACACCTGACCCACATGGCCAGGGGCAGGCAGAGTGGGACAGGCCGGGCAGAGTGGTGGTCCCTCCTCTACCCGCACGCAGATGCACCTTAGAGTCCAAACCCCACCTACAAAAAGCAGGGGCCCATCCACAACTAGAAAAGACACACGGGTGGGCAAGACTTGCCTGCTTCTTTTCCCCTTAAACGTTTAAAAAAAAAAAGTCTCTGAGCAGCTAGCAAATGCTAGAAGATGTTCCTACAGCTGTCATCTCCATTTTCTCTGTGGACGGTTTAAAAAAACATCCCCCAGGTTCCCTCCTCTCATGCAGCTTGTTGTATATTCTGATGTCTTTATCTAAGAAAACAAAAGAGCCGGAGCTGTCTGAGGTGCTCACACCCAGATGCAGCGTCTTTCTTTTTAAAGGATACGTGTGCACCTGTTACGTCTTCATGGGCAAATCAGGCCACTGGTGCGTTCCAGTGATTCTGTGATTCTTACCTTCTGCAAAATATCCAGCAGCAGCTCAGAACCTGATGAGTCCCTTAATTTCTCTTCTAGGCTCTATTCAAAGAGAGAGGGGGAAGAGAAAGAAATCTCAAGGGCATTATCACAGGAACATTAAACATGCAATGGGACATGTTGGCAAAGTGCTAAGTGATCTCTCCCCAGGGACCTGGGGCCAAATGATGTGGAAGGCACAGGCAGCTGAAAGCCTGACCTTGAGAAGTTCCGGGTTATACCTGGATGAGTCAGAGAAAGAACATCAGAAGACAGACTCTTGGTTTGCATTAGCCCTGGCAGCTTAACCTTGCCTGGGTCACAGACCAGCTCTGTGGCTGAATTGGAATTATAGGGGGAGCCACAGCATTAACACCTGGTGGGCAACTTGAAACCTTTCCACGGCAGGATGGCTGCTTCACTGTTCAGGTCCCGGCTCCTGTCACCTCCTTGGAAGGCCTTCCCGACTCTCCTAAATTGATGCATTTCCCTGTTTTATTGACTTTCCAGCCACCATCATCTCCCCGTGTTTTCTTGCTTATTCATTTACTTGTTTATTCTCTGGCTCTCCCATCTAATCAGGGCTTTGTCTGTATTCTGCTGATACTGGTGCCTGGCTTGTGGAAGGCATTCTGTAAACATTCGTTGACAGAATAAAAAGTACTAGCTAACACATATTCATGTAATCCTGACAACAGCCCTATGAGGTTAAGCATCATTATACCCCCATTTTACTAATAAGAATATGAAGGCACAGAGAGACAAAGTCACTTGCCCAAGGTCACACAGCTTGTGTGGGGTGGGGCAGGGCCAGAATTCAAAGCAGGTTGTCTGTCTCCCAGGTCTGAGTGCTCCAATGCTGCTGTCAACTTCTTTTCTAGTCAAACCAATGGTAAGAATAGTTCTCACCACATGGGTGCTGTGGGTGAGCCTAAGTGAGCACTTAGCATGGGACTGGTGCAGAGTAAGCACTCACTCATGAACAATTATAGTCGATATGAATTGGGCCCAATGGATGCTGTCATGAAGGTTTAAATTTGGGGTTAAAAAACGTACACATTCCTTTCTGATGGGAAATGATCTCCCAGAATGCTAAATGGTTTATGTCAATGAAACACAAATGACTAACCTCCACTCTTAAGATGGGGCAGACCTGGGGAGGAATATATGTTCAAACTGAGTCATCCCAGTGGGTTCACCACACTTGAATTATGGATTATAAAGGACGCAGCGTCATTAGAGCCCTGGACTTGGCAGAAAGAAGCTGCTGCCTCGGCCAAGCGCCTCTGTGTGAATGGCAGGTCCCCAGGGCAGGGAAGTGAGCTCTTTCGTCTCTTTCCTGGACTGTTTTGTACCTCCCTGTCTCTTCCATCAGCTGCCTCTGAGAGGGCTTTGTCCAATGCTGCTGACACAGATGAGAACACCCAGGCCCGAGGGGTCTGTGACCTGGTCGCTGAGTTCAATGCAGCGTGGTCTCCCGCTGCCCTGAGGACGTGGGCTGTTTAAATGAGCAGCAGCAGCTGTTACCCAATGGCCAGGATAATAACCGGCTAAAAAAAGGCACAAACTGTCCATGACCCTAAAAACCCAGCGAAAAAAGGAGTTGGGAGGAAACCCCGCATTCCTTCAATTCGTGGGACTCGGTCTGCAGAGACAGCGGAGGGCGGGAAGGGCCCAGGGGAGGACGGAGCTGGGGGCTGAGCGCAGGGTGGGTCCAAGGGTGCTGAGGTGGACCTCCTGCTCCCCGCCGCCAGCCCGCGCTGGCCCCAGCGATGCCCGGGGAACCGGACGTGATGCCGGGGCCCGCGAGGGAGCAGAGGCCGCCGCGTGGCGGGGCGAGCAGGGGTGAGGCCGGAGCCCCGCTCCACCGCGACCCCGGCGCCCCCCACCCGCCTTCCGCGCTCCCCACCGCCCACCTGCCAAGGGAAAGA
>NW_020174705.1:4331751-4424885 GCF_003031525.2 Neophocaena asiaeorientalis asiaeorientalis
CCGTGGCAACGCGCGGAGCCGGGGTGGGGCTTGGGGCGGGGCCAGGCGCCGCTTGGATCCTGGGAGGCGGGGCTTAGGTAAGGAGCCGGGGTTCAGCAGGCGGTGCCAGCCGGAGGTGCGTGCGGAGGTGGGGTGGGGGTGGGTCGAGGCGTTGCAGGGGTCCTGGGAGGCAGGCCCTGAAGGCGGGCTCTGGGGCAGATTTGGGGCCTGGGAGGCGGGACCAGGGTCGGAAGGGGCGGGGCCATGGTTTCGGTGGGGGCGGAGTCAGGGTTTGGCGCCAGGTTCCGCTGGGCGGGGGGGCGAGAGCTCCCAGTCAGGCCTGGGGCCGGGTAGCCATTCTCGGTCTTCCAGCGCCTTCTCGAGCGTCCTTTTTGGCAGGAGCCCTCTGGGCAGACGCGTCGTCCCTTGGGCGTAATCCTAGCCCTCCCCCAACCCCTCTGGGACTGCGCCCTCAAGCTCAGCCTCGGGTGCGGGCGTCTCTTCAGGTCTGTGGGCAGGTGGGCTCAGACTTTCGCAGACTTTTCTCGCCTTGGTAAAAGGCACTGAGGCAAAGGTGTTGGTTGGCAAACTGCCGCGTTCACGGGGGCAAGGAGAGACCGAAGAAAGCAGCAGGCCCCTCCAGGTTGGTAGGTGGCAGTTTTAATAAGTGAGGGAACTTAATGAGGCATGTCGTGGGCACCTCAAGGAGAATAGATCGGTGGGTCGGTGGTCCTAACCAGTCTTAACCAGCTTGAACTAGAGACAGCTGATTCCAAGTTCCTGGAAAACAACTTGGGCAGACATTTTATTGTTTGTTTAGGCTACGTCTTATTGTTAGGCTTAGAGGACCTGCCAGTCTTTTATAGCAAAAACTAAAGCGAGCTTGAGCGGTGAAGGCAGGCTACAGGTGTGATGGATTTAACAATGATTACCCTCGATTTCATTGACCTCTCAATGACGTCCTGCCTCTCCACACCCTCCTGCCAGAATCTTAACAGTTTATAGCGAAGCCTTAACGGAGTCCAGTCAGTACACAGTCCAGTATCTCCACAGAACATTGCTTTCTCAAGCCTGCATTTTTTTTTTTCTTTCTTTTTGGCCGAGCTGTGCGGCATGCAGGATCTTAGTTCCCCCACCAGGGATTGAACCCAGGGCCCAGCAGTGAAAGAGCCAAGCCCTAACCACTGGACTGCCAGGGAATTCCCTAGGCTGCATTCTTGAAACAGCTTCTGTTGTGGGAACGGGGCAGAATGTACTTCTGAGGGCGTGGTGGGGTGAGGAGACCCTGGTTGACCGGGACCGGCGGCCACCTTGTTACCCAACAGGTTCGTTTGCCAGAGGCGCAGCAAGCCAAACGCTGAGGCGCCGACGTTTGCAGCAGAGAAAGGGTTTATTCACAAGGTAGCCGCGTGAGGAGACGAGAAAACAAATCTCAAACCTGCTTCCCTGTGGGTGAGGGGCTGGCATATGTACGGGCTAAAGAAGCAGGGTAGTCTAGGACGTGGAGGGCGTGGGGTAAGGCGATTGTAAATAGGAAAAATGTGAGGTAATGGTCGTTTCATGCAGGTGCAAATGAGCTACAGGCATCTTCTTGGGACGCTTGTCCAGAAAATGGTTAGCAGGTTCTGAGGGTGGGGTTTTTGGCCCTCTGACGTCAGAAGGTCAATGAACGGACACTCGCGCATGCCCAGTTGGAGGGTCGGGGGTCCTAACCAGTCTTAACCAGCTTGAACTAGCGACAGCTGATTCCAAGTTCCTGGAAAACAACTCGGGCAAACATCTTATTGTTTAGGCTATATCTTATTGTTTAGGCTAAGTCTTATTGTTTAGGCTTAGAGGACTTGCCAGTCTTTTATAGCAAAAACTAAAGCGAGCTTGAGCGATAAAGGCAGGCTGCAGGTGTGATGGATTTAACAATGATTACCCTCGATTTCATTGACCTCTCAATGACGTCCTCCAACACAAGGTAGGAGCCCCTGATCCCCCAGCCCCAGACCCCAGTTAGGGTCTGTTTCTAACCCATAGAGTCTTTCGTTCACCAAATACTTATTAAGCGCCAACTATGTGCCTGGCACTATCAGGCATTGAGGATGCAACAGTGAGAAGAACCCGAGTGGTTCCTGCTCTCCAGGGGTTCAGGGTCTCGTGCGGGAAGTAGGTATTGAACTTAATTATCACACAAACAAATAAAGAAGTACAATGGCAGTATGTACCGCGCCGGTGAGCACATGGAACTATGAGGGCTTAGAGTAGTAGCTTTGACTTTGCAGGGAAAGGAATCCGGAAGAAGAGTAAGAGTGGTACAGAGGTGGGGATGGGAAGAAAAGAAAAAAATTACTTTCATTTGACCTTATTATGTCTTGAGTGAAAAGCAGAACAGTGAAAGGCACTGGTGCTGCCTCTGGAGTTTGAACTGTGTTCAAAGTCTAATACATTTACCTTCACAAATCTCTCATAAAACTCCATTTGGAAATGTCTTGGGAGCTAATTTGTTAAATGTGCTTGCACAAGGTAGATGAGGGGGACAGATGAAATCTTATTACTCCTTTCAGATGAGAAACACTTGAGCCCTGCTCAGCTATGAGAACGAGAGAGGAGAATTAATTCTAATTGAATGCATTTATTCTCTTATATCTGTTCTTCTTCCACCAGAACCACGTGAGCACAGCATCTGACACAAAAATTGTCTTATTCCGTCAACACTTGATTTATAAAGAGGGTGGACTGTGGTTATTGCTGTGTTTTTACACGGAATTAAAGGTTTCTGGGTCTGAGATGTTGCATAAATCCTTTGAGTCACAGCGTCCTGGGGTAGAAACACCTGACATATGATATGGTTGCATCTTGTCCTGAAGGAACGATGTCAGAGCTTGGTCAGGCGTACTGGTTCACCTGTGCTGTTTTGATCAGCTTTCTGCCTGCAGTAGACAGTGAACACCAAGAGGAATGGGTCAGTTAAACTCATAAATACCACACTTTCTATTAACACACATAATAGCTATTAATTACCTTTCCTCTGAGGAGCAAAAGGGCATGCACAGTTAACACCAGAGTAAGTGATACTGCATGATGTTATACTAAGATATTAATAAATCTAGGCTGGTCCAGCCTTCCTGATGCCATAGATGGCTAGCAGATTGGGGAAGAACCCTGAGTGGGCCACACCACTGACCTGCACACAGAAGATACCTTTATCTTTGTGTGCGTGCTCTTGGTGTGGGGACAAAGATCATAAGGTAATACATCTCAGATCTGAACTTGGAAGGATCAAAGCACTGAAGGGATTTGTAATGTCCCATGGACCTCACAGGTGTGGTGTGTTCAGGTGTAAGTGAAGATTAGGACTGCTATTTAACATAAAAAGGGAAAATTCCAGGTGGTGTTGATGTTTCAAGAAGCATTTAGGGTATATCCAATCAGTCCTGTCAGTGGCAGAGGAGATGTGTACGTGCACATGTTATAGTAAAGATTCAGCCTCTGGATTTGAGGCTTTTTTTAATGATGATGATAAAAAGCTAATGCATTTTAACTGTATGGAATGGTTGCCTTTTAGAAATTATGCTGTGGGACTGGCCATTCAATCAGTACCTTGAGGTTTTTCCTTTATCCCTCCTATGGCTAATGGTTTCTCTAGAAAAGGACCAACTGATTTCTTTCTAAAATGTTGCTTCAGGGTGTAGAGACCTTCATAGGTCATGTTTCAACTTATAGGAAAATTTTATAGTTCAAATATAAATTACGTTAAATGTGGGCTTTGTAATGGAGTTAAGGTTAAGTAAAGTTCTGACTTTCCTTAGGCTGTTTACAGTGTTCAGGAGGCCCCCTTGCTGTTGAGTCAGGGGCTCTTTGAACGTAGAGGAACGGTCAGGATTGGGTGTAATAAGGGTTGCGGGAGGCTCAATCTCCTTATATAACTTTGGAAATGTAGAAAGAGGTGCAACAGGTCCACAGAATGCTTTGGTTGGTGGCAGGACCAGTGTTATGGGTTGAATTGTGTTCCCCTAAAAGGATATGTTGGAAGTCCTGACCCCGGGTACATAGGAGTGTGACCTTACTTGGAAATAAGGTCTCTGCAGGTATTATTAAGATGGGAGGAGGTCATACTGGAATACAGGGGGCCGTAAATCCCATGACTGGTGTCCTTATAAGAGGAGAGAACACCATGTGAAGACAGAGACACAGGGAGAAGTTGGCCGTGTGACGGTGGAGGCAGAGATTGTGTCTACAAGCCAAGGAATGCTGAGGATCGCTGGCAACCAGCAGAAGCTAGGAGAAGCAAGGAAGCCTTCTCCGCTACACATTTCAGAGGGATCATGTGGATACCTTGATCTCAGACTTCTAGCCTCCAGTTCTGTGAAACAACAAATTTCTGTTATAAGCCACCCAGTGTGTGGTATTTTGTTACAGCAGCCCTGGGAAGCGCATGCGACCGGAACATAATTTTTGGGGCCCAGTGCAAAATGAAAATGGGGCCCTTGTTAAAAAAAAATCAAGATTTTTGAGATCAGACCAAGCTGGGGGCTGTTCTGAGTCCTGGGCCCTGTACGACTGTCCAGGATGCAAGCCCACGAGGATATCCCTGGTTACTGGGTTGTCAAAGTGCTGGACCCCTAGGCACTCAGGAAATGGTTGAAATGGATTATTACTATGTGCACTGATCAACCACAGAAAACCCGCAGAGACTACTCACTTTTTTTCCAACCAAAGGCCATGAATGTCACACCAGCAACAAACAGAACCACAAGAACTCCTGCGACAATCCCGAGACCGATAGCTGTATTTTGGAGAGCAGATGCCCTCTGCATGTCCACTCCTGTTAATAAAAAATCAGATGGTTTTAAATGATCTGATTAAGAGGCTGCTCCTGGGTCCCTGGGAAGTTTCCCATTGAGGTGCTAGTGAATATTAATTATGGAAACAAAATGTACATTTAACCCAAGGAAGTGCTCACTGTAGAGAAATCTCTTAGGGCAAGTCGTTGAAAGACGATTTACTAAACAACCTATTCGCCAAATGACCCATTTGCCTAGTGACCACTTTGCCAAAAGCCAATTCGCTGAAAATCAGTTGGTGGGATGTCCTGCTTATCAGTAACTGGTGGTCAAACACACCTTACCTCAGGCTCCCAGGACTATGGGACAGGCGGTAGGGGCCAAAGAGTTGTAGCAAAACTCTAAAACTTAAAAAAAAATTTCTCAATAACTTAGAGAATTGCCATCCATTCACTTAGTTTTCTGCAAAACAGCCTGCTTCCAGTAAATTCACAAGAAGATTGTGGGCAGTGGCTTGGAAGAAAGGAAAAGGGTGCAGGAAGCTGTTCTTTGTACTCCATTTCAATTAAGTGTGGTTGCTCTAAGTATCTGATAAATCATCCGGCAGTGTTCTAAGTCTCTCCCCGCAAAAGAAAAGCTGGCCAGTGTTTGTAAACAAATGAATTCCCAGAGATGCTTCCTTTCTTCCTTTATATCACCCAGATTTAGGATTTTGAAGTCTTCAGAATTCGCAACCTCATTTATAGGAACCCCTGCCCCTCTTTAGCCATGAGTAGAGTGCTAAGGCTTCGTTCTTCCCCTGTGAGCAGCTTTCTTTCCTGCAGGCACTCGCATGCACAGAGTTGCTGAAGGAAGGCTGCTATTCAGAATCTACAAGGGGTATCTGGGCGCAGACTATGCGTGCTTGCTGAGGCTCAGAAGGATTATCGCCTGACTTCCTCTATGGAGAGCCTTCCTTCTTGCCCCACAGGCACTATATAAAATGTCACCAACACAGCGAGGGATTTCCTACTTCTTCTGCTACCTGTTCAGAGCTGCTGATGATAATCTTGTGCTGGGAGCACTGAAGCTGCCAGGAAACAGGATTATTCTGCTTGACTTTTCCCGCATTCAGGAAACCCCCTTTTGAATCTTTTCTGTCTCAGGACACACTACCAATCTCTTAGTGGTGGCTTTTTTATCACACCTGGCTGCTGGTCATAAGCGTCTATAAGCATTTCCTGGGTGACTGCCAGGGAGCCATTGTGGGGCACAGGGGTAACCCCCAGGAGCTTCCACATGAGGGGGTAGATGTGGATGCTGTCAAAAGGCTCAGCCAGGTGATTCTTCTTGAGATCTGGCCCAAAAGCTCTGAATATGATCTTCATGTCCATGTAGACATTATCAAAGCCATGATCTCCTTTGTTGAAATATAATTTGCTAAAAAATAATAACAAAAGAGCCATTTTAGATTCCAGTCCCCTGAAAGAAAACTGCCTTTTAGTTAATGTCATGCTTGTTGGATCCAGGAAGTCTTTGAAAACTTAAATGACAAGGAAGGACACTGCTGTCTGCAGTGGCAGAGAGAGGAAGGAATGGAAGATCTTTAAGGAAGAGAATAAAGAAAAACATACCCATTAGAAACAGCATTAAGATAGTAATACTGACAGTTATAATAGGCTTAAACATAGAGGGCTTACTGTGTACTGTGAATTGTTCTGAATGCTTTCTAAAGTGAGGGCACTATCATCATCCCCATTTTACAGCTGAGGAAACTGCCCTGAGTCATGTAGTAGCCAGTGTTGGAGTAGGTATCTGAACCCAGACTGGTTCTAGAGCCAGGTATGTTTCTTAAGGCACAGAAGTGCATCTATCTATCTATATCATTTTGGAGTCTGGGAGAGGATTAGAGAGGAGGGAGTAAGGACTGTAGGTAATTGTTTAATGAGTGCTGGGTAGGTTTTTGTCTGTCCTCCTTTTCAAATGACTAGGTAACATCAGTCACAGAACAGCACTGTTTATATTTTCTTAGGACCAACGTATATTCTGGCATGTAAGACATGTGATGCTCTGTATATTGAAAAGTTGGTCTCCTAGTTGGCTTGTTAAGTATAGAAAGCTCTTGTCTGTTCAGCTTAGGCTCCCTCACCTGTCTAAAGAAACTGGTCCAACAGCCTTTGAGACCATGGAGCAGCCTGTTTAGAACTGTTAAGTGCCCCCCAGTGGGGGCCTCATGTGCTTTGCAAGCTCCTCAGTCCTGAAGAGAGAAGAGTCACGCCCATCAAGGCAGGCAGGTGGGTGGGAATCTGAGAAGTGGATTCAACGAGAGCACTGAGGCGCAAAGGATTTTCTGTCTAATGGTCAGTTTTCTGGAAGATTAAACTGATCACAGCATCCTGTCCCTCAGACTATCTAGTTGGTCACTCTGGGAATATGACTGTTTGATTAACATCCCTCTCAACCTGTTACATCATGAACCAGGTTTAAAAAGAGGCCAGTGACTATGGAATCTGTTCTTGGCAAGGCCTTATTAGCTCCAGGCCACTTGAAGGATTACAAAATACCAATAAAGTGTTGCATTTTACTGTGAATGTTTCCACTAACAATAAACAATAAGCTTATGAGTTTTCCCATACGTGTTATACTCTGGACTTGTAGCAAGCTGAGTATACAGATTGTAAACATAATGTTTGACTCCTGTTCATAGCCTTAGACAAGGATTCTTCAAACTGTACCTGGGATGGTCTTCTGTCACGTGATGTTTTGAACACCTAAACTTTGTTCTGCCATGAATTATTGGTTAGTAGTTAAAAAAAAAAAGACCTTACTTATGTCTCACAATTAGCATTGATTTTGGTACTTTCTTCTTTAGGCTTCCTTATTTTTTTCATAATGGCGTTGTTGAGATATAATTCATAAACAATGCAATATACCCATTTAAAGTATACAATTCAATGATGTCTGGTGTATTCACAGAGTTGTGAAAGTATCATCACAACCAATTTTAGAACACTTACATCCCCCCGAAAAGAAAGCCTGTACCCTTCAGCCATTACTCCCCATTCCCTCCAACTTCCCCCGGCCCTAGACAAACACCAGTCTATGCCCTGTGTCTATAGATTTGTGTATTCTGGACATTTCATTTAAATGGAATCATACAATATGTGGTCTTTTGCATCTGACTTCTTTCACTGAGCATAATGTTCTCAAGGTTCGTTCAAATTATAACATGTATTGTACTTCGTTTCCTTTTAATCGTTACCTAATATTCCACTGTATGGATAGACCCTAATTTGTTTACACATTCATTAGTTGATGGGCATTTGGGTTGTTTCCACCTTTTGTTTATTATGAATAATGCTGCTGTGGGCATCTGTGTATAAATTTTTAAGTGAACAGGATTGTGTATTTCTGGATATATGCAAATGGGAACCAGAAGGTGTTTTTTTGGGTCAGTCTCCTGGTGATTTGTGCATAATGATCAAACACATAGGCTTGGGTTCAGACATCAGCCTTACAATTCTAATTCCAAATCACTTCTCTCTAGCTTTAGTTTCTTCCTCATTAAAATGGGGAGATAAGAATACCTATCTTTAGGGTTGTTGGGAAGACAAAAATGAAATAACTCATGTTAAATTTTTAACATAGCCCTGGACACTTAACCTTGGTCAGGGATGTGTGTCATTATCATTGCATAATGGTAACGTGGGACAGGATGGGTTGTCTGGGATATGGGGTAGGGGGTGGGGAACACTGGGAAAACAGTGGGTTGCAACTCATCATGCATGTACTTATGTTTTAATTTTTTTCAGAACGGTCCTTCCCTAGTGACTGCCTTCCAAATTCAAGATGGAATTTATTCATTTTAGAATCTACTCACCCCATTGATGTTATAACCAGAGTCAGCATACATCACGATTGGCAAGACCCACTCGTGTTTGGCAAAATGGAAGCGTTCTGGAAATTCCTCTCTCTTGTAGACATTGAGGTGAAGGTGTGCATTTTTCAGCGCTTGGTAAACGGCTTCCTCTTGCCCTGGTTTGGGCAGGAGCATCCCAAAGCTGCCATAGTCCACAATATCAAACTTGACCAAGTCCCTGAAGCTGATGTAGTTGGTCAGGAGGATCTCAGTGACTTTGGGCTTCTTTTTCACAGTGGTCATGCTGTAGTCAGATGTGATGATGACGTTGAGGTGCTCAGTCAAGCTGTGCCTCTCAATGGCTTCCAACAGGTACCCGATGGTTCTGTTAATTTGCTGAGTCATCACCCTCCTGTTCTCTGTCTCGGGCCCAAAGAAGTGTCCCACATTATCCGGCTCTCTGTAGTACAGAGTCGCGAAGTCAAAGTCTTCCTTACTGAACCAGTTCATGACGGTATCAGTGTTCTCCCTCCACTCCGTCTCGTTGCTGTCTGGGTCGGTGTACGGCTCCACCAGGGACCGCTGGACGGCCTCCCCTTTGTACTTGGCGCCTCCCCCGGGATAGTGGAATGATGCTGTTTTCCTCCCCTGCAAGTGCAAGAAGAAAAGTCTATCAGGGCCATTTCTCCTATCTTTCTCATAATGTGCAAAGTCCAACGTGTCAGCATCCCTGCCCCAGTCCAAAGGTATGGAAAACATGTGGCTTCAGAGTCGGACAGGATTGGGCTTCGTTCCTGGCATCACCAGGATCTCGTGAAATCTAAAACACCGTTAACTGTGAGAACTGCCGTTATGTTATGTGCTCCTACGAAGAAAAATGCTGCCTATGAAACCACGACACTCCAGTGACTGGCATATGCGTTCCAATTTGGGACTGCAAAATGAAAAAAACAGTTCCTTAGAATGGAAGAAAAATGGCACTTTCTAAGTTGGTGATGGTGAGTGAGTTTAATCTCTTAGTGCTTCAGTGTTCCTACCTGTAAAATGCCAAAAAATTGATGGGATTTTTGTGAGGGTTAATCCAGGTAACTTTAAGATAAAGTATTGGGCACTGTGTTTTGGCCATAGTAGGCACTCTTTTCTTTACCTCTAGACCTAAGAAGCCACCACAAGCCTTCCCCGGTGTGTGCAGTAGACAGCTATTATGATTGCCTGCCCAGCACCCCCTCCCCTGTCTGCTGGTTTGGAGCATCTGACATCCCCTGGTAGCTCTCCTCCCTACTCTTGCTCCATGCAAGATGTGTTGGGTCCACATCAGGCTCCAGAGGTGGGATGTGGCTCTGGCCTGGCCAGTCAGAGGACGCTGCATCCCCTGGCCATAGCAATTGGTTCAGCCTTGGGCCCAGGTCCCAGTCAGAGCCAATGAGATAAGATCTGTGGATTTCCTCTGGGGCTGTTGGAGAGGGGAGAATCTGCCTAACTGGTTCCCATGTATAATGTTTATAAAATTTGGGGGTGTTTGTGTGAAGGGGAGACTGTCATCTTGTTCCCTGTGCAGATGTCTGCTCAGCCACTGGGCTTGACACCCAACCCAGAGGCAGACAATAGGGCAGTTAAAGGTGTGCTCGATGCTGGATTGCCTGGGTTTATCTTTTTTCTCCCACTTGGATGCATGTCACTCAGATGCTCTCCACCTCTGTTTCCTCATCTGTAAAGCGGGGATGTTAGTGCCACCTCGTATGGTGGTTGTGAGGACTAAATGCACGTGGAGCATGTTAGTGTTCAATGAGCTCAGCTTTTAGTCTCCTGGAGAGGAACAAAGAGCAATGGGCCAGACCGCATGGTCAGATGAAGAGGGGGCAATGATTATCTCCTCCAGTTTCTGTCTCCTGAGGGGTCCTGAAGGTGGATCTGAAATGTGCCTGTAGACCCCAAGGTTGGAATCTGCAGAAGGAAGATGAGATTGGAGCCTCCAGTCATGGCAGAAATGGCTGCAGCATGGGGCATGGGATTCCTTACGTCAGAGGAATGGGGTGGGTCAGCCATGAAATGTAGCTGAGTCTTATAAGGCCTGGGCAGGGCCTGGGGTTGCTGCTTGACCCTGAAGCCCTTGTCAGTGGGGCCCAGTGACCTTCACCTTCTATGTCAGGCCATGGGCAACTACACAGGGCAGTAGATTACAGCCAACAGGAAAAGGGCCCTGGCCTACCACCAAGCCATCATGGGAGGAGCTGCCATCTCTTCCCTCTCCTTGTCACCAGTGGGTAAACCAGGGAAAGAGGTGTGGGGGGCCTGAGAGGAGTAGACCATACTCCTTCTACCCCAGGCTGCTGGGGCCACCAGAGGGTTTACGGTGAGGGTAGGGAGCATGCGGGGGAGCAGAGCTTTGACTTGGTTACAAGGTGAAGGATTTACTCTGAGCCAAACTGAGCCTTCAGACCAAAAATGAGGCTGTGTTAACAACACAAGTGATTTCAAAGTCATGAAAATATTAAATGATTTGCTCCCCAGCAGAAAGCTAGATTTTGACAAAGCTTGGTAAAATTGTTAGGAAAATAATTTTATGTACACTCACCAATGAGTTAACAATAAGATGGACCCATCTCACTAAATAGTTTCTGTTGTAAAGCAGCTCCTCAACCAGGACTGGGCACATAGTATGAGCTTGATAGATTTCTGGTTCCATGAAAGACTGACCTGCTTATTTGGGGAGCAAGTATTTTCCTTCATCTTGGCTATTAACTTGAGGGCTGTTCTGGGACACTTCTTGTATCACCCAAGATTTGGATGTTATGAAAAACACTGTAAAGTTCATTGGCTTTAAAAGAACCAAGAGAGGATGCTGGTGTAACGGTATCAATTTGGTATGGAGAACAAATTACAGGGAAGAATTGTGGGATAGTGGCACCTGGGTTTTGGCTATCTGGTCTACAAATGGGCAGAAAAGTATAACTAAGCATAATGCCAAAACTTCCCATGTACCATTTGAGAGAGAGAAGCAGGAAACAAATTTGGAAGTTGTAGGGGATGCTGTTGGTACCCCACCAAGATCCCCTTACTGGGCCTGCACCCACACACATTTCTGTGAAGGTGGCTACTAATGTTTCTCAGTTCCCCCATGTTCTGGAAAATTCCCTTGCCAAGTGGCGAAGTCCTGCCTCACCTGGGCAGGTATCCTATACTGCTCCTCTATCCCCAGCAGCTCATGGCCAGTGATTGACTTCAGGACATAAAGCCAGCTCCCTGGCTTCAGGGTGGGATGACTTGGGGGTGCAATTCATGGTCCAGTGCTCCCCGTGAGATCAGGCTGAAGCTGGTCTCCAGCTGAGGCCACGTCTCACTTAGGTCCTCCTCCTGCCCTGTCAGTTTTCCTCACTCCCATTTCCTGAGAACTCTCCCTCAATACATTATGAGCACCACATCCCTGCCTCAGGCTCTGCTTTTAGGAAGCTTGACTTAAGACAGAAGTCTTAATACTAAGTACTTTGCGAGGTTCCAGAAGCTCTGCTATCCATAGCTGTAGGTGAAATATTGTCCCCTCTGCCCTCCAGCATTCATTTCCTATTTTGAGATCCAGTTTTATTTTCTCTAAAGCACTTTCCCCAACCTGAAATTACCTTAATTTGCTTACTTTTTTACTATCTAGTTCCCTCCTCTAGAATGTGAGCTCTGGGAAATCAGGGGCTTTGCTGATCTTGTTGAACGTACTTTTCCTGGGACCTAGAACAGGCCTGGCTCAGAGTAAGTGCTGACTGCTGATTAAATGTGTGTTGAATGAATGCATGAATCATGTCTCCTTTTAGGGGTGGAAAACCCATCCTATTCTCACTCTTGATTAACTTATGGAAATAGTTACAGAAATGCTTTTGCTTTTGGGTTCTAGCATCTTATTTGTAACCTCTACAGGTAACACATTTTCCTTTCTGATATTAGAATTTCTATGGTTGCTTTAACTTGCAAATCCTCTAATATTTATTGCATTTCTGATTGGCATTAGACATAATTCTCAGTTTTTAGCGACGGTACTTTAACATCCATGTAAACTGACTTTGCTGTCAAGTATGGAATTGACTGGAAGGATGAAGCTTCTAACGTTTTGTAGAACATTGTTTGACTATTTTATTATTTAGAATAAGCTGACATTGACATTGTGAGGGTCTTAGGCAGCTCTGCATATCCAGCATGTTAAATCTCAGATGTTCCCAACTTGAAATTGTTTTCTGGTGCTGTGTTCTCAACACATATTGTTTCTTTCTTTTTTTTTTTTGTGGTACGCGGGCCTCTCACTGTTGTGGCCTCTCCCGTTGTGGAGCACAGGCTCTGGACGTGCAGGCTCAGCGGCCATGGCTCACGGGCCCAGCCACTCCGCGGCATGTGGGATCTTCCCTGACCGGGGCACGAACCCGTGTACCCTGCAATGGCAGGTGGACTCTCAACCACTTGCGCCACTAGGGAAACTCTCTTTTTTTTTAAAAAATTTATTTATTTGGCTGCGTTGGGTCTCCACTGCTGCATGTGGGCTTTCTCTAGTTGCAGCGAGCGGGGGCTACTCTTCGCTGAGGTGTGCGGGCTTCTCATTGTGGTGGCTTCTCTTGTTGCGGGGCATGGGCTCTAGGCACGTGGGCTTCAGTAGTTGTGGCACATGCGCTCAGTAGTTGTGGCTCGCGGGCTCTAGAGCACAGGCTCAGTAGTTGTGGCGCACGGACCCAGTTGTTCTGTGGCATGTGGGATCCTCCTGGACCAGGGATTGAACCAGTGTGCCCTGCATTGGCAGGTGGATTCTTAACCACTGCGCCACCAGGGAAGTCCCTCAAAACATACTCTTTCTTTAAAGATATCCCAAGCTGTAGTCTTAGGAAACTGTGATTTTTCTCACTTGGTCCCATAGGAATTTGAGGATTTATGCTGCTTTGGGAAATGAGCTTCAGAGAGAAATGTGTGTGTGAGCATGTGTACACACAGACACAGACACAGACACACACACAATTGACTCTGTTTATTTGGGACCTATGATAAGCAAAAGTGCTATTTTCTACAGATTGTTTCTACTTCTGAGAAACAATCTCAGCACTTAATTGGATGCAAAAGATGGTATTTACTATTCTACCCTTTAATTAGCATAATCAGTGTTTCCAGTAGCAATAGCAGTTGGAAAATCGCTAGTTTTACTGGGTGCATTATCCTTCCTTAGTGTAGTGTTGCATCAGTGTGGCTATTACTCTTAAGTTGCTTCTTTAAAACAAGAGTTGGTACTTCTTATGGCAAAGCCTGACTGTTGGGTTTTGTACAGAATCTACCAAAACTCTTCAGAACCAATCATTAAGGAAAGAGTTTTAGTTTGTTTTTTTCTGTCTTGTTTCCTTTTTTAGGGGACTGAATTAATGTCAAAAAGCGCACAGGTTTTAGGAAGGCCTGTGAAGTGTTCATCACAGTTGTGCTTTGGTGGAGAGTACATTTAGTGGTTTGGGGAAAGGAGTTAGTTACTTGTTCTAGGGAATGGCTGAGAGGAAAGAGATGGACTCCATGTTTTTGAAATTCAGAAGTTGAGGTTGGTTCTGAGTGTTTTCATTGCTTTTCTGTATTCTGGAGGCGTCACTGAACAGAAGGAAGCTAGATGGCCAAGATTCTGTGTTTTCTCCCCCTCCCACACATTTTTGGAGGTCGGATTATTATTCTCAGAATCTTTATGATGTGTGATAGACATGGATTGAGCCAATACTGGGATGCATTATGTTTCTATTAATACTTTTCTAAGCAGAAGCTGACGGCACCCTCTTTCTCACAACTCTTCCAAGTTTGGAAGCTATTGTCTGGAGACCTGGCTGACACCGAGAACCGTAGCTGCCCTCCCCACCCTCTCTCCAAATCCCCTCCTGGTGGTAGCCTACCATGGTCCGGTCTTGGAAGACATGAGAATCTCACCCATATCATCCCTCTGCCATTTCACATCTTACTATGATCTGTGGCTCTTCCATAGAGAGGAGAAACATGCTCCTAGGTTTTTATGGTTTTCCTGGGTCTCACAGTCATGGCTGTCTGCCTTTCTCTGAGAATTAGGGCTTACTGAACTTGGTGAAACATCTCAGCCATTGATCAGGTTCAGTTATCCTAGGAGCTCATTTAAAATCCCAGCCTGCTCTCATTGGAGCCTCTCTGTTCATAGCCTGACCATTGGGGAAGTCCTGATGGAGTGGATACACTCGTGGACCATGGATGGTGGAGACAAAAGTGGTTGGGAATCCCATCTCCTAGGCAGCATCTGCCAAGGGACACCGATTCTCATGAATCATGATGGACTATGGCAGTATTAATGTCACTGACGGAAAACATTTTAGTCCTATTAAAGGTTAACACATCAGTCTCCACAAAGCCTGCCTGGAAGAGACTCAGAAGAAGGAAGGAATTTTCCAATGATGGGTACAGGGCAGGCCACCCTCCTGCAGCCCTGCCCGACAATGCAGATGTGTCCCCGAATGGCATTTGGCATTTGTCCCCCTGTTTCTGGGGTGGGAAGGGTTGACCACCTCCTCAGGGAGCTGGCTGATGGCCCTGTCCTGGGCAGGAGCTGCTAATGGCAGAACGTGATGCACCAACTTGACATTCGCTTGCCAAACGAGTGGTGTGTTGTCAGTCGCCTGGCCCTGCACCAGACCCTCTTTTTGCACAACTGCTTATGAATTCAGCAAAGAAGAAAAGCACTCTGATTATGAATTGAGCAGGAGGAAACAAAGCCCTGCAAATAAATGACAAGGAGACAAGAACCATGTATAAGAAAACACCAGGAAGGGAGAATGCCACCAGAAGCCTCATGCCAATGAACAAATTCCTTAGCAAGAGAGGCCCTGGGTTTTGAATAGTAAATTAAGGAAGACTATCCAGACCTTCTTAGCAGCTAGGCAGATACAAGATTCACTCCGAAATCCATGACTAAATGCTTTGGCCACTGAAGAAATATTATGTCATGGTTAAGAGTTAAGAGTTGCTGAACCCAGAGTGAGTTCAAATCCTGGCTCTGCCTCTCACTAACTTTGTGACTGTGAGAAGTTATGGTATCACCTGGTGCCTCAGTTTACTCATTTGTTAAAGGGGCATAACCTTAGCACCCACCTCAGGGTTGTGATAAATTAATATACGTAAAGCACTTAAATCAGGGCCTGGTGCATAGTGAGTGTTATGGTTGTTATTTTTCTTGTATGGACAGTTTATTTGCATGGTCTATGCCTCAAAGTTTAAAAATGTTGGGGCTTCCCTGGTGGCGCAGTGGTTGAGAGTCTGCCTGCCGATGCAGGGGACACGGGTTCGTGCCCTGGTCTGGGAGGACCCCACATGCCGCAGAGCGGCTGGGCCCGTGAGCCATGGCCGCTGAGCCTGCGCGTCCGGAGCCTGTGCTCCACAACGGGAGAGGCCACAACAGTGAGAAGCCTGCGTACCGCAAAAAGAAAAAAAAAAAAAAATGTGACAGAAGAGGAAGGACTCTAGAGCCCAACACTTAATGAACCTGAAGTAGAGTAGGGTCATTGACAGCCCCCTGTGATTCTTCTAGATCTGTGTTGTCCAATATGGTAGCCCCTTGCCTGTGTAGTATTTAGATTTAAATTGAAATTAATTAAAATGAAATACAATTAAACATTCAGTTTCTCAGTCTTACCAGTCACATTTCAAGGGCTCAATTACCACCTGTGGCTTCCACATTGGACCATGCAAAATAGAACATGTCCATTATCACAGAATGTTCCATTGGATAGTTCTGGCCTAGAGCTGTGGTGACCTGTAGCTGAAGTCCTGCTAAAATGGTTCAGCTTCCATTCATAAGAATGATCATTTCAAGCAGTTAGTGCCAAACAACTTACATGCGTTATCACAGTTAATCCTTCCAACAAGCCTATGAAGCAGGGATTCCGGCCATCCTCATTCTATGGGTGGGGCAAATCAAGCACAGAGTGGAGGTCATTGCTGAAGGTCACATAGCTGGAGAAGGGTGGAGCTGGTTGGACCCTGCTCTGGGAGTATAAGTCCACAGACTGTTCTGAGCTGCTGCAATTTTACCCCCTTGCAATGTAATGTGCACAGCATGGGCTGGGAGCACAGAGATGAAGTGTCAGGACCCGAGGAAGCTTTGGAGCCAAGGCTGGTGTCTTGGGGGAAGAGGAGGAGGATCTGTTATGAAGTGATGACTCTGGAAGCTCATTGAGAAAATGCAGAAGCTGGCAACAGGTTTGGGGCTGGGAGTTCAACGCACAAATCTCGTTTCTGCCTTTTCAAAGCAATAATGAGTGGCTGCTGGGATACTTTCAAGCAAATGTTCTCATCAGAGCTTTTCATGCCTTGAGTGGTCAACTTTGTTCCTAAGGGATTTTATGCCTGAGTCAGAGGCAAGTGTATGAAGAGATATTTATTAAAGAGCTGCTGGGTCCAGACCCTATGATGAGCCCTGGAGGTACAATCATGATTAAGCCAACTCTGCCCTCATGGAGCCTCATCCATCCATAACAGCTAAAACTTACTGAGATATGCCTTAAGTGCATATCTTATTTAATCCTTACATGAACTCTATTAAATAAGAGCATCATCATGATCCCTATACCACATTTAGGGAAACAGATGCTTAGAGAGGTTAAGTCATTTGCCCAAGGCCACACAACGTCTAACCCGCCACCCACATGCCTAGGAATGAGAGACGATGTCCCAGGAAGTCAGCCCAGGGTTTCTGGTGGTACCTGTCTCTGGGCTGTGATCCAGAGGGGGAGAATGCCATTGTCCCACCACTCAGTCTTGTTCTGTGTGGTCTTGATGGAATACTTCCAGAGTGTCTCTGTGTTAAACATCATGTTGTGAATGACTCTGTGATCTTCGATCCAGCAACCTTGGGAATAAAGGAGAGAAGGTACTGTTAAGTTCTATGAACGGATGCTGCCAGGGGTGTCCATGTGTTCTTAAGACCACCTCCCCCAGCATCCTTCCGGTTGGCCTACTTAATCCTGGGGCTGTCCCTCTGGGCTTCAGACTTGTTTCTCTGGGATGCAAACATTGGCAGCCACAAAGGAAGGGTCATCACATCTCACACCTGTCAGATTGGATCTGCTCCCTGGAACAGACCTCACAGCCCTGGGAGAAGTTGGTGGAAGCTGATGAGGGAGCGGGGAAGGCAGGGGGTGGGGAGGCCAAGTTCCTCGGGTTATTCTGTGTCCAGAAGCTGAGAACCTGGGATTTGGACACTTCCTGTGGGATGAGTTTCCTCATTTGCTTGTGACGATATGATTCTATATGGAACACCCAGTGGGCCTGATTCTCGGCAAACATCCCAGGGTTTCTCCTAGGATTCCCACGGGCTGCACTGTTTGAAGCAACCAAGGGAATCAGGAAGGATTTCTTTCTTTCTTTCGTTCTTTCTTTTTGCCATGTGGCATGTGGGATCTTCATTCCCTGACAAGGGATCAAACCCGCCTCACATTGGAAGTGTGGAGTCTTAACCACTGGACCACCAGGGAAGTCCCAGCAAGGATTTCTAGATGTAGATGGGTGCAGACTTATTTCTTTCTGCTTAGGGAAAGAAGACAGATACTGGGGGAATGTAAGCTAGATTGTTCTTGAGAACATAGCAGTTGAACCAGATATGGAAAAAACCCCTGTGATCTTACATTGCACCAGTGAAAAGGGGACTGCACGTGGAGGCCAGTCTAAAGAGGGAGCTGAAAGATCCAAGGAGAGAGCTGAGTGTCCACTCCCTTGCCTCTTGGGAGATGGAGCCTCTGGGTGACCCTACTGACTGTAATAAGATAGTGATGATGTCTCCAATGTCCATGGTAAGAGGGACATTCTGTGACTAGAACTTGATGGTCATGGGCACAGAGAAGGGAAAAGCTCTCCACTGGGTCAGAGTCGCTGCCAGACTGCTGGTGGGTAAAGTCCCCCTAGGGTGGCCAAAGCTTTCAATGGGGAAGAAGCAAACACAGTTGTGGTTTTATTGTTTCTGCCTTGCTGGCAGGCCTGACAACCAACCACGAGTGGGATCACCAGAAAGAAGTTGTGCTGCTGCCAGGGATTGGGACCTCGGGGTGTCAAGATTTGGTCAGGGATCAAGTCAGACTGTTGACGGGAAGAGCATGGACTTAGAGTCCATGAGAGCTGGGTGCCAACCCTGACTTGGCTTCTGAACTTGCTGTGTGAACTTGCACAAGCCTTGGTTTGCATGTGTAATGGGGGGTAGGGTCTGTGTGATGGGATCATGGCACACATTTACCATCATGCCATATGCCAACTCCTTTTTCCGAGTTACTTCGGGAACATTAACTCATCTAAAGCTCCCAATAGCCCTGTAAGGTGGGAACTATTATAGCCCCCTTAGAGCTTTCCCTCTTTGCAGGAAGCAGAGGCACAGAGTTTACTCAAGGTCATAAGGCAGAGTTCGGTGTGGAACCTGGGAAATTTGATTACAGCCTCTGCTCCTCCCCACCCCAGGTAAAATTAACATAAAATTAGCCATTACCTTTTTTTTGGGGCTGCACGGCACGGCATGTGGGATCTTATTCCCAACCAGGGATTGAACCTGCACCCCCTACAGTGGAAGTAAGGAGTCTTAACCACTGGGTCTCCAGGGAAGTCCCAACCATTAACATTTTATTTTAAAAAAGTTTTATTTATTTAGATTTTGGGCTGCGTTGGGTCTTTGTTGCTGCGCGTGGGCTTTTCTCTGGTTGCGTCAAGTGGGAGCTACTCTTCATTGTGCTGCGCTGGCTTCTCATTGCGGTGGCTTCTCTTGTTGCAGAGCATGGACTCTAGGTGTGCGGGCTTCAGTAGTTGTGGCATGTGGTCTCAGTAGTTGTGGCACGTGGTCTCAGTAGTTGTGGCTCGTGGGCTCTTGAGCGCAGACTCAGTAGTTGTGGTGCACAAACTTAGTTGCTTCGCAGCACGTGGGATCTTCCCAGACCAGGGCTCGAACCCTTGTCCCCTGCATTGGCAGGTGGATTCTTAACCACTGTGCCACCAGGGAAGCCCCATTAACAGTTTAAAGTGAACAATTCTGTGACATTTAGTACATTCACAATGTTGTGCAACCTCTTTCTAGTTCTAGTACATTTTCATCACCCCCAAAAGAGACTCTACCTGCTAGCAGTCACAACACAGCCTTCCGTTCCCACGGCTGCTGGCGGCCTTTAACCTGCTTTCTGTCTCTATGGATTTACTTATTCTGGACATTTCATAGAAGTGGACTCATACAATATGTGGCCTTTTGTGTCTGGCTTCTTTCACTGAGAATCATGTTTCCCAGCTTCATCCCCATCATAGCATGAATCTATACTTCATTCCTTTTTATGGCTGCATAATATTCCATTGTCTAGATAGACCAGAATTTGTTTATCCATCCATCAATTGATAGACATTTGGGTTGTTTCCATTTCTTGGCTGCTATGGATAATGCTGCTATGAACATTCATGTGCAAGTAACTGTTTCAGTCCCTGCTTTCAATTCTCTTAGGTCTAAACCTAAGAGTAGAATTGCTGGGTAATATGGTAACTCTATGTTTAACTTTTTGAGGAACTACCAAACTATTTTCCACAGTGGCTGCATCATTTTACATTCCCACTACCAATGTTCAAGGGTTCCAGTTTCCCCACATCCTTGCCAGCACTTGCTATTTTCCTTTTTTTGATTATGGGCAACTTAGCAGGTATCAGTATCTCATTGTGGTTTTTAGTTGCATTTCCCGAATGCCTGATGATGTTGAGCGTTGCACCCTGTGAATACCATGAGTGAGAGTACTCTGTTAGGGGTAGGTAGAAGCCAAATGGGCAAGAATATTTGGAGCCTCACAAACGAATAATGGGGGCTCTTGAAATCTACAAGAAACCCTCCTGTTGTTACAGCTTCCTGATGGCTGAGCCATGCCATTGCAGCAGACAACATGGAAGCACAGAGGTAATTCACCCAGGGAGTGCTCCTTTGCCCTTTTTAAAAAAAATCTGTAGTATCCTGAATCCCGGTCTATGTGACTCTCCACCCAGTAAAGAGAAAAAAAAAATCCCTCCGGAATTATGAACACCTGCCATTTCACCTGTTCTAGTGTTTCTCCATGGTATTTTCTACCATCAACATTAGAATCAATTGAGTAGCTTGTTAAAAACACAGATTCCCGGGTCCCCACTGTAGCCCTTGCTGAATTTACAGTCATGGGGTGGGGTCCAGGAGTCTGCATTTTAACAACCTCTCCAGGTGGTTTTAGTGCCCGCTGACATGTCAGAACCACTGGTTCAGGGGCTGTTTGTCATTCACACTTGCATGTGGATTAGTTCCAGCAGACTGCCCCTTGCTCCAAAATCTGGGTTGACAGTAGCCCACTGCCCCCCTCCTTAAGGGACCAGGGGGAGGGCAGGCAGCCATCAGAACCTGGATCACTTTGGTATATGGGGAAATATGGGGGTCCAGAGCCACTGGGAGGACGTGGCAGGAGGGATTGGAGGAAGCCACGGGCAAAGAAACTTCCTCTTCTCTCAACCTATGGATTCTGGCTTCCATGCCCTGGGACCCAGAGGTCAATTTTAGCATCAGTTAAGTAGGCTAGCCTGGAAACCAATCATAGAATCCATTTTCCCCTCAAAGCGATATTACACAAGTTTCAAACAACTAACCTAAAATGAACTCAGGGAGCATGACCCTTCCATTCTGTGGCATGGCTTGTCCCAGTAATTGTACAAAGGGAATTGTCTCCATGGTGTTTGGGTTATTTCCACCCTGACACTTAAAGGCATGTTCTAAATCCAGCCGGTGGCTGGGGACCACTCATGAGACCCAGCAGAGTTTCCACTGCCATGTTGGTTCCTCCTTCCTGCTTCTCAGGCCTCTTTATCCTGGTCAAGGGCCAGTTATGGAATGTGGGCAAAACAAGACAGAGGAGAGGGGAAGCTAAGAAACAGTCAGCTGCAGGGAGCAGCTATCATGGTTTTATTTGAATTGCATTTTCTATTCTGGAGACCATGGGGGGACCTGGCTGGAAAAACTACGTGAAGGTGATAGTGTTGGCTGTGCCTGGAGTTCCAGAGACTGCAAAGGAGCTGGTTTCACTTGGGTCACGTGATGCTGCACAAGTGGGACTGGGCTTGGAGGCAGGACACCTGGCCTTGGCTCTTGTAAGCCCTTGCTCTCTCTCTGGGCCTCAGTTTCCCCGTATATGGAATGAGTGTGGTTAATGGTTTCCAAGGGCCTTTCTGGCTGTATCATTCTGAGAGTCTGTCATCACTGTCATTTCAGTGTCTGGTGACGTGGGTAATTGTGCAAGTGAAACAGGAAGTAGGATGAGCTCTCCTAGTGAATGGGATTCCTGCTGCTTGCTAATTATGCTTTAATCAGGGTACAATGCATACTCCCACACTTTATCAGTTATGGCAAGGTACAGGTATTTCACCCAGGCGAACATTTCAGGTCTGGGAAAGAACCAAGCTAGATTCAACTCCTTCTCCTGGTTCTCAGGGACTGATGTTTATTTATTTCCAAATACTTGCACAGTGAATTTAGGAAACCAGGAAGTCTAGAGTTTGATCCAACCCCTTCCTTCTCCCTCCCTTTCTCAAATATTTTGAGCCAAGTACTGTGGTAAACTGTCTCATGGTATTTACACTCTAGGGGGCGGGAGAGAGTTAAAAAATAGAGTGTGTTGGTGCCTGCAGTACTTACAGGTATTTCCTCTTGGAATTCCCCTACTCATAGGCCCTGCTGAAAGGCAGGTTTAGGCACCGTATTTGTACCAAGTCTCTTCCCTGTGTTCAGTTGGTTGGCCGGAAACCCAATTCTGTCTTTCTCAATACTTGAACCAAGAGACACAGTAACTAACCAGCTGGTGGTGGGCTCTGCTGTCTCCCATGAGGAACCAGTAGCGAAAAGAGAAAGGTGGTCACGAGCGAGGGAAGCAGAGACAAGAAAGCCCATGGGGCTGGTAAGAAAGACCACAGGGCTTCTGAGAGCCAGAGGAGGAAGTTTGGTTTCTATAATTGCAGTTTCTATTCCCTGATTCCCTCTAATTTGGTTCCCATGCTCATGAGTTTGCCTGATAGAGCCTTGCCTTCTGTTTCTTACAACTGTTGCTCCCTGACGTGGCTGAGAGTAGGGCTGTGCCTTATTTATTTTGGTGTTTCCCTGGCACAAAGCAGAGACCTTTGCCCTTAGTAGGCATTCAACAAATGTTTGTTGGATTTAATTGAACAAATTCCATCCCATCCTCTGCCCCATATGTAGGCGGCCAGGTACAAACTGAAGAAATAGGAAGCAGACCTTGATTTAGTCCAAAGTCAACTTGGGAAAAAAATACTGTAGTGGGATGAAAATAAACCTATACATAATAGTTAAAACATTAAATAAACCTATAAATTAAACCTTTAGTGGAATTAAAATAAAACGCATAACCTAATATACTCAATAAGAGCATCTCCCTTCCCCCCCGCAAACATTTGCTCAATTCCTACCTACTAATTTTCAGGTGGAACAGTAACTATTTGCCAATAGACCATTTGGGCATAGACACACTTTATCATGCATTCAGTTGTTTAACAATATTTTAAGGACCTACTTGTTTCATTCAGTAGTTCCTTTGAACCAACCTACCATATTAAGCTGTAAACATGTCTTCATTTCCCTCCCAATTTGTGGGGTCCAGTGCTTCATTAAGTTCACATTCCCCAAACCAAAGAAGAAAGGTCTTATTAACCAGCTAGTATGAAATTGATGAGGAAGAATAGCTGCTAAATCAAGTCAACCAACCACCTTATATCAACCTAGTGCTCCAATCTCAAGCAGACAAGCTCATTCAGACCTACAGCTAAGACACTGGTGGAAAAACAGCCCCCACTGGAGCTCAAAACCACACATACCCAAGTCTACACATTCAGAGTCCCACCCACTGATGATTCACTAGACCTGTAATAAAAGTGCTGGGGATGAGAACAGGTGGCTCAGTGCACCAGTTGAAATTTAAAACCTTATCAACTCCTGCTGCAGACATGAGGCTTGACCCCAACAGGACACCCCACGATGGGAGCCCTTTTCTGGACGGGGAAATAAGACCCTAGTGCCCATTTTACCAAACCGCTCTTGCTCATGTGTAAGTGCAGATGTAAAGTGCTGACTGCTTCTTTTTTGGCATTGCTTTTTAATTATGGCCATCAATAAATCATTCTATCCTTGAACAAGACTTGAGAATGGCCCTAAGGCAGAGGCATGATTCCTCAGGAACTAGGCCAACAGAGAATGGTTTGCTCACTCCTCACCTCTTCCTTTAATCTGCTGTCAGAAACAGAAACGTTCTCTCTTCAAGAAGCCTTGGAAGCAGACGGAAGCAGACGGCTGCACTTGCGTTCCATCTGGGAAGTCTGTTAATACACAGTTCTACCCTTGGCCTGCCTTACCGGCCACTGTCACAGAAACGGGATCTCCCCTCTCTTCTGCATTTTTTTTCTCACTTCATTTCCCCCTCTTACTGGTGTAGTGGGCTGAATGGTGCCCCTCCCCCCTCCCCAAGGATATGTCCATATTCTTATTCTCAGAACCTGTGAGTGTTGCCTTATTTGGAAACAGGGTCTTTGCAGTTGTAATTCAGTTAAGGATTTTGAGATGAGGAGATTATCCTAGATTATCTGTGTGGGCTCTAAGTGCAAAGATAAGTGTCCTTACAAGAGGCAGAAGAGGAGAAGGCACAGACAGAGAAGGCAATGTGACCACAGAAGCAGAGACTGGAGTGATGTGGCCACAAGCCCAGGAATGCTGGCAGCCATCAGAATTGGAAGAGGCAAGGAAGGCTTCTTCCCTGGAGCCTCCAGAGGGAACACAGCCCACTGACACCTTGATTTTGGACTACTGGCCTCCAGACTTTCTGTTGCTTTAAGCCACCCAGTTTATGGTACTTTGTTACAGCAGCCACAAGAAACGAATACACCTGAGCCCTCAGTCTCCAGTGGTTCCAGTTTCTCCTCTCATTCAAGGCCTTGGAATCCTGAGCAGTCATGATTTTTTGCTCCACTGCTCTGGTGTTTTGGTCCAACCCTTCCTCTGTGTGACGCATGGACCTGCAGCACTGGTATCACCTGGGAGCTTGTTGGAAATGCAGACTCTCAGGCCCCACCCCAGACCCACTGAACCGGAGTCTGCATTTTAACCAGATCCCCAGGTGATTCATATACATGTTCAAATTTGAGAAGCACTGGTAGGAGAAACTCTAAGGTGTCAATCAGATCTTTTCTCCAAGTATCCTAGTTTCTTCATGTCATATCTGTTAAATATGACATGGAGGTTTTGTAAAAACAGACCAAACTCTTAGGTTAGAACTGCATGCTGATGTGTTATGCATAATATGACATGATGTCTGAAATTTGCTATAAAAGATTCAAGGAAGGAAAGAAGGAAGGAAGGAAAGGAAGGAGAAAGACAGGGCCTTGGGTAAGGACAGTGGAACAAGACTGGCAAAATGTGGACACATTTTTGCAGCTCAGTGCTAGGTACACGGGGCTTCATTGTGCAATTTTCTCTGCTTTTTTCTGCAAGGTGGAAATTTCCCTAGTGAAAAGTTAGGGAATATCCTAGTTTCCCAGCCTTCCTTATTTTCAGTTTTTTTCCATGAATCCATTTTTATCCCTTCGTGGAAATGGCTGGTGTTGGAGGGACATCTTTTCTATCTCAGTCTGTGGTTTTCTTTGCTCTGTTTGTTCATGTTTGTGGTTTTGCTGGCTTTCAGGACTTTTTTCAGCAGAAAGTTGTTTCTGGGGGAGCAGGATGGGAGCTGATTAAGGTTTATGGCATCTTCTAACTGGGTTTCCAACAACATCTGCTGGGCTTGTGTTGTTACCAGCAGCAGGAATTTAATTTCCTTTCTCTTTCCCTACCTCTCTTACTTCTTTCAGATTTTTTGTTCACTGGCTAGAGTATCATGTATGTGACCTTTGGCTCTCTGATTTACATGTGATTTGCATATTACACATCTAGTCCAGAGGTTCTCAATTAGGGGGTGATTTTTACCTCCCAAGGAACATGGGGCAGTGTCTGGAGACATTTTTGATAGGCACAACGAGGTGAGGAATGCTGCTGGAATCTAGTGAGTAGAGGCCAGGGATGCTGCTAAACACTCCACAACACACAGGACAGCCCCCCCCCCCCAAGGCAAAGAAGGATCTGGCCCCAAATATCAATAGCGGGACGTTGAGAAACCCTGATCTAGTCTTAAAGATCATCCAAGCGCATTTCGCCACACTTTTTTTGCTCTGTCCCATGAAGGAGAGGTGGACTCATGACTGATTACAACATCTCTGAGGAATTTTTACTTCTTATAAGTTGATTTTGAGATAGAATATAAGTGACTGCTCATTTGTGCAAGTTGTGCCCTGCACACCTTCAGGGAACACCATCCACATAGTATTCATGAAAACAACCCTTTCAGAATTGTGCAGCACATGGTCTACACAGCTATAAGTGATTGCTCCAATTTTGGGGTTGCCCTGGGGGTTCTGGAACTGGGAGAGACTTTATTTCTGGCCACCATGAGCCCTGAGCACGCCAGAGAGTGTCCTTTCAAGAAAAGAGGAAATGTGGAACTGTGAGGACCTCACTTGTATTATTCTAGACCATTGTCTCGTTGTGGAACGTCTCCTTTTCACCCCTGGGCCATATCCATTTGACTAGATCTAAAATTGTCAGATTATAATATCATGGCTTTTGTTTGAAACATGGTGGCGATGGCTTCTTATTTTCAGTCAGTTCCTTGGGGGAGGAAATACAAGCTGCTGCCATAAGACTTCCTATCCACCCACTATTTGCTTGGCGGGATTTCCATAGTTTCAGCAGCATAACTTATTCTTGCTGGCCTTCAATCACTTTGCAATAAAAACTGTGATTGCAGAAATGTTCATTGTCATTACCAGTGATGGAGCAGTAAGTACAGGCTTCTGGAGAGGGAGAGGGAATTGCGTGACTTAAACTAGCAGAATGAGTTGCTCACCCCCAGAGAATGGCTTTTCATTTTGGCAAGGTCTGAGGGAAATTATGACAGAGTTCAGTGACACAGAGGGACAGTGCTGGGAGGTGTGGTCACTGAATCCACTGGGAGCCTGTGCCCTGTGGGCAGCCCCATGGATGGAGTTGGGGTTTCTTGGGACTCAGTAGTACTCTGGGTCATCGACTGCAACTCACCCCATCCCCACGCTGTTGGGCTCAGGCTGGGTGGTAGATCACTGAGCTTTCTGCCAGTCCTTCTTCCATTGTTCCTCCCTCTGATAACAGTCCCTGACTTTCCACTTGGGACCCACTACCATCCCCCCACAATGGGTGATGTGGTTTGTGTGGGACTTGCCATTCCCCACCCTGACCGGGGGGTGGGCATGTGGTCCCAGCTTGGGTGGTCAGCATCATTCCATCCCCCCACAGAGATTGGTTCTGAGAAGCAAATTGGTCCAATGAGAGTCAAACTTGGGAATTTTGTGGTCACTCTTAGGAAAGAGAAATAGAGAGGAGGAGGGGGAGAAGTAAAGAGAGAGCTTGATCGTTCTGATGATATAATTTGAGGATCTGGATGTAGCCATGCCTGTAACTATCAATTAATTATGTGTTATGATTTGAACTGTGCTCCTCAAAAAAGATATGTTGGAGTCCTAAACCCCGGAGCCTCAGAATGTGACATTATTTGGAAACAGGGTCATTGTAGAGGTGAGGTCCTACTAGAGTAGGGTGGGCCCCTAATCTGAGTGACTGGTGTTCTTATAATAATATGGTCATGTGAAGACAGAGACACAGGAAGAACTCCATGGTTTGGATGGAGGGTTGGAGGGATGCATCTACAAGCCAAGGAATGCCAAAGATCACCAGCGAACCACAAGAAGCTAGGAAGAGACAAAGGATTCCCTACAGCTTTCAGAGGGAGTATTGCTCTATCAACACCTTGATTTCAAACTTCTGGCCTCTAGACTGTGAGACAATAAATTTCTGTTGTTTTAAGCCACATAGTTTGTGGTGCTTTGTTATGGCAGCCCTAGGAGATTAGTATAAGTACTTTCAAATTAATAATCTTCCTCTTCCTCCTCCTTCTTCAAAATCATCATCATTATCATCGCCTTTGTCTAAGCAATAGAGAGGGTCTCCTATGGATGTGGAGACTGTGATGTGGGGTGTCCAGCCTCCATGGTCAGTCAGTGCCCCTCTTGCATCAGCCCCTAGGCCTCCAGGGTTAGACCATAATTCTGGGGCTTTCTGGAGCTCCATGCTGGGGCATCATCCTGTTACCTGTTGCCTTTACACAAAGACTGATGCTCACCCCCTGGTTGTCTGGGCCCCATCCAAGACCTATTCATGGTAGGCAGAATTAAGATGGCCCCAAGATTCCTGCCTCGGATATATACACCTTGTATAATTCCCTCCCCTTGCACATGGGTGGACCTGTGGCTGGCTTCTAACCAGTGGACATGGAAAAGTTGAAGGGATTTTGCAGATGTAACTAAGGGCCCTAATCAGTTCACTTTGAGTTAATCCAAAGGGAGATTATCCCAGGTGGGCCTGACCTCCTCAGGTGTGCTCTTAGCAGAGGGTCTGGACCCAAGCTGCCATGGGTTCTACAGCTGCAAGGAAATGAAGTCTTCCAACAATTACGTAAGCTTGGGAGAGGACCCCGAGCCTCAGATGAGACACCACCTCAGCCGGCACCTTGATTACAGCCTTGTAAGACCCTGAGCAGAGGACTAAATTCAGCTATGCTCGGACTCCTGACGACAGAGAGATAATAAATGGGTGTTGTTCTAAGTTGCAAAGTTTGTGGTTAATTTTTATGCAGCCATAGAAAATGAATACGGCATTCCATTTTAAGGAACTACCAGGTGCTGTGGCCAAGACCCCTGTGTGTGTGTGTTTCTCTCTCTGTGTGTGTGTGTGTGTGTGTGTGTGTACATGGAGGTGGGGGATGATGAAGGGTGGGGGATGGAGCCAGGTGGGAAGGAGAAAACTACCTTGGAGGAAGTAATTGCCCTTCTTATGAGAGAGAAGAGCAGTTTGAGCAACATGCAGACCTGCCCAGTGCCCAGCCCTGGGAGCTGGAGGGAGAACATCGCCCCCAGTGTCAGGTCTTGGGAGGCTCCACCCTAGACAGAGGCCCCACTTCCACTGTCTTGCAGGTGGTGCTGGGGGCCAAATACTTGGAGGAAAAACACACCCTTTATAAAGATGCAAAGATTTTCTCACGTGAAGAGATGATGAGGTAGGATATTTTGAATTAATAGTCAGCTTTATTTTTAAAATCCTCTCTCCTGTATTCTTTCCTTCATTCAAACAGTCAGGATTTTTGTTTTTCATGCTCCGAGGAAAGGATGCCATGGGAGAAAGTGGAGAAAGCAGAGACTCCTTCTGGCTTTGGGGTGTCACACGCTCAGCCCATTGTGGGAGCCATGGAGGAGTTCGGGTGTAGAGAAAGGTTTGGGGGGGACCCAGGGGAGTAAGAGCAAATCTCTCCTGTCTGATTCCCTGAGAGAGGAAGGAAAGAGGTGGAAGCCCCAAGAAAGGGGCTGTTTGTCCTTTACTCTGGTGGAACTCCAGAGAGAAGGAAACAACCCCCCCAAAAGATCTGTGGGATTTGGGAGCAGAAAGGGTGGGAGCCCGAGCTGTGCGTCAAGCCCTAGAAAGATGGCCAGACCCTGGAGACATGTAAGTGTGTAGCTGGCCACCGCCTACACTGCTTGGCCCAACAAGAGATGCTCAAACAGTATTCGTCAACTGAAAGGATGAATACATTGTAAGCCCTCTACAAATTCTCCGGGAAGACTTTTTCACCAGCATCAGGAAAGCCGATGAGGGTCCATGTGATTCTAGCTCTGGGGTGAGGGCTCAGCTATTCACCACACCTGACAGCCCCCAGGCATGGAGAGACCCTGCTGCCCAGATGTGGACCCAGGGGGCCCAGAGTTCTGACCCAATGAGCCAAGTCAGCTAAGCCTTATGCCCAGGGCATGGCCTCTCCCTGCCGTGCTCCCTGCCTGGGACTACCCGGTCCCTGGCCCCTTGGACTCTGTCTAGGAAGCTTGGAGGGGTGGTTACGTGGCTTCTCAGACCTGAGCCCTTATGGGAGCTGCCCCCTTGTGCAGCTGAGCTGAGAATCAGGGAAGCAGCATCATTTCCTCACCTCTCCTCTGAGTTAACTTGCCCCAAGGTGTTCGTAAGAACTCCATTTAATTAGTCGTTGGGCCCAGAGAGCCCCTTTTATCATACTTTGTGTCAGGCCTACCCCTGGAATCTGAAGAGGTCTTTGGGTGCTGGCAGCACCAATTTTTATCCATTATTTTTTCTGTTACGGATGAAGCTTTTCCACACTGGAGTCAGACAGAGGTCGGCTTGAGCCCAGCTCATGAAGACAAGCGCTGGTGCTTTTGCTGGTTCTAGGGTGGCATCTGTGTCATTAATACAACATATTCAGGGTGTCTACCCGCTGCCTGGGAGCTCTGAGAATGTGCAACATTTAAAGGTATTTGGAATACCTTTGGACTACTTAATTAGAAGGAAGGACACCAGAGGGCTGTAGGCATGCTAGAGGCAAGGATTGAGGACCAGTGTCTGGAACCATCCAGGGCTGAGTTCAAATCCTGCTTCTGCCCCTCAGCTGCTGTGGGACCTCAGGAGAGATTTGTACATTCATGGACCTTGGATATCTCAGTTGTTCTGACTTCTTATCACTGTTATGAGAATCGAAGGATATGATGATCGTGGTACTTGCTGAGCATTTTTGTAAGCCAGGTAGTGGTTCAACCACTCAAGACGGGTTTTCAGGACTTCCCTGATGGTGCAGTGGTTAAGAATCTGCCTGCTAATGCAGGAGACACAGGTTCAAGCCCTGGTCTGGGAAGATCCCACATGCTGCAGAGCAACTAAGCTTGTGCACCACAACTACTGAGTCTGTGCTCAAGAGCCCATGAGCCACAACTACTGAGCCCTCGTGCTACAACTACTGAAGCCCACGCTCCTAGTGCCCGTGCTCTGCAACAAGAGAAGCCACTGCAATGAGAAGCACGCTGATTGCAATGAAGAGTAACCCCTGCTTGCCTCAACTAGAGAAAGCCTGAGCGCAGCAACGAAGACCCAATGCAGCCAATAAATAAATAAAAAAAATAAATTTATATATATATTAACAAAAGACGGGTTTTCAGCTGGGGGCCAATTTGTCTCCCAGGCAGCTTTGGGCAATGTCTGGGGACATTCTTGGTTGTCACCGTGGGAGGAGGGGGAACTCCTGGCACCTAGAGGATAGAGACCAGGGATGCTGTCCAACATCCCACAGTGCACAGGATGGCCCCCACCATAGAGAACCATCTGGTCCCAAATGTCAGTAGTGCTGAGGCTGCAAAACCCGTTTTAAAGCAGTGACTCTCCACCAACTCAATAAATGGCAGGTCGGTTATAAATAAGGGGGACAGAGGAATATGTTTTTTCTATAAGGGGTGAATTAAAAAGAGTACCTTATGTATATAAATTTTGTTATTTATAGGCAATACATCCACATGGTCCAAGATCTAAAAGGTACACAGGATGTACAATCCAAAGTCTCCCTTCTACCTCGTCCTCTTCCTGGAGGAATCAGTGTTACCAATTTCTTCTTTTTAGAGGTCCTCTGTGCATCTATAAGCAATTGTATGCACATATATACACACATGTTATACACACACACATGTGCATGCTACACATATTCTTTGCATCTTGCTTTTGTCACTTAATCCATCTTGGAGATAACTTCCTACTGGACACAAAAAGCTTCCTCAGTTTTTCTTTTAAAGGTGACAGAGTATGCCATTCTATGCATGTCCAGTATTTTACTTAACCACTCCCCTCTGGATGGATAGTCACGTTGTTTCTATTTTCTTTTGCTCTTACAAACACTAATGTAATGAATATCTTTGTATGTACATCATTTTCCACCAAGCAAGTATGTAATGGTAGGATAGAGTCCTACAAGTGGAATTGCCAAATAAGAAAGTTTTGTGCATTTGTAATTGTATGGGATGTTGTCAAATTACGCTCCCCTGAAGCTGTACCTGTTTCCATTCCCTGCTGGCAGTGAATGTAGGAGAGGTGTTGGGGGGATTTTGTAATTTAAAAAATTTGCTCTCACTGTTTGTATCTTCTCATCAGAAGCCTTCTGGGAATAAATAAAAGGTGAGTGTGCCTTACCTTACAATATTTTGTGCCCATTGTATTTTCAGCATTCAGGGACCCAGAGTCTGTCCATGGGAGATCTTTTAAGTGTTATGAAGTTAATGCCCCTGGGAAGTGGCGTTCGCTTTCTCCAGAAAAGGGCTCTTTAGTTCCTGCTTCCTGGTGCTATTAGTTCCCGAATGACTTGCCTCTCAAAGAGTTTACATGTAGGAAAATCTCTCTCAGCAATCTCTCTCTGAGTGGTTGCTCAGCTTTATTTTTTGAGTTTCTGATTCAAACGCAACTTTGAGAGTCAGGTGGAAGTGATGAAAACCTCTTCCAGCAAAAAGGCACTGGCGGTTTGCCCATCATGTCAGAGGTTCCTAGAGCTGCCCTCGGACCCCAGTGAGTGGCTCTCTGGGTGGGGGTGAGGTTCATGCTACCAGCACCCCTCCTTGCCCTGCGAGAGGGGTCTGCAGATTCCCAGGTCAGAACTGGGCAGAACCAGTTTTGTGTGGCCAGGGGCACCCTTGTTCCTAGACTGGCTTCTCCTTTCCCACTTTCTGACCGAGTGACTGGTCAGTTACTCAGCCTTGCTGAGTCATCGTTTTCTCACCTGTGGACGGGGACAGTGCTTGCTTTGCAGTATCGTACTGGTGATAATGGAGGCAAAGCACCTGGCACAGGCCCTGCATCAGGCTCACATTTGAGAAATGGAAGCTAATGTTAGTCTTATTATAGTGGAATCCTTTGTATCCTGACTGCCTCCTTTTCTTATTTTTTTTCCTTTTCTTCCCCCATCCTCAAAGATTTTTATTTAATTGTTATGTGGTAGGGCCAAGTATTTTTATTTTTTAAAAAATTAATTAATTAATTTTTTGGCTGTGTTGGGTCTTTTATGCTGTGCACAGGCTTTCTCTAGTTGCAACGAGCCGCGGCTACCCTTCCTTGCAGTGCGTGGTCTTCTCATTGCGGTGGCTTCTCTTGTTGCAGAGCATGGGGTCCAGGTGCGCAGGCTCAGCGGTTGTGGCTCGAGGGCTCTAGAGCACGGGCTCAGTAGTTGTGGCACACGGGCTTAGTTGCTCTGAGGTATGCTGGATCTTCCCGGACCAGGGCTCGAACCCATGTCCCCTGCATTGGCAGGCGGATTCTTAATCACTGCACCACCAGGGAAGTCCCTATTCTCAAATTTTTATTGGAGTGTAGTTGATTTGCAATGTTGTGTTAGTTTCAGAGCCACCAGGGAAGCACTTCTTTTTTTTTTTTTAAGATTCTTTTCCCATATAGGCCATTACAGAGTATTGAGTAGAGTTCCCTGTGCTATACAGCAGGTTCTTATTAGTTATCTGTCTTATGTATAGTAATGTGTAAATGTCTTTCTGCCTCTCTTTTAGATTGGAATCTCTTTATTTGCTTAGTGGCAACTGAGATTCTGGAACAATCACATTCCTTTCTGTCACAAAGACCTTGTACATGCTGTTCCCTCTGCCTGGAATGCTTTTCCTTCCTCTGGACTCCTGAGGTCTCTTTCACTCACAGCTCAACTGCCCCTTCCTCAGAGAACCCTTCCCTGCCTCTCTGAGTTCAAGTCAATTTGCCCTTGCTGTTTTCTCCTGGAGAAGCTCTTCTCTTTCTTCTTGGTGCCTCTCTGACTTGTAATGACATCTGTTGGTGTGTTTACTTGTCTAATGTCTGTCTCCCCTGTTGGATAACATGCTTCAGGTGAGCTGGAGGGACCAGCTTAGGCAAAGGCCCTGGGGCTGGTGGGAGCTGGTTGGAGGCCCAGGCAGGGGACCTTTGTGATCTGGAGGGAGCTTGTGAGGGGAAGAGAGATGAGAGAGGTCAGGAGAGAGCAGGTCGGGGGCCAGGCCATGGGGACCTTCTGGATCACTGAAAGACAAAATTTGAATTCTCTTCAAAGATCATGTGTGTCCCTCCAATGCACCAGTATTAAGCAGGGGAGTAACCTCATCTAACTGATTACTTTAAACTTTAATGTTTTATTATTTTTATAAAATTCTTTTAATGATTTACTTTTTAAAAAGATCACCGGCCACGATGTGAAAGGCAGGGTGGAGGGTAGGTGGAGGGTAGGGTGAGCCCGGGCTTTGGGGAGATCCCTTAGGAGGCTGCAGCCGTGGTCCCCATTCTGCCTGCAGGCCATGGGTTCTAGAAACAGCCCTGTGCATCCCTTAGTATTCTAAGCTAGTGCTTCTTCCGGGGGTGACCCCAAGTGGCATTGGCTGCTTCGGTCTCCCCAGAGATGACTGAGAATCAGCTCTGTTTCGGGGAACTACGGATGCGGGGTTTCCGCCCACATCATGGCCTGGCTGCAGGGCGGAGCTTACCTGAGGTGGTGGTGAAGTGAGACGGGGAGGTCATTGTCATGAAGGGCGGTGTGAGGTACTTGGCCTTCACGCCCTCCTGGCCAGGTGGTCCATGTTGGGGGTGTCCATGTCCTGGTCGTAGTCCTAGCGGAACCCATGAAAGGAGATCAGCAGCAGCTTGTGGAAGCTCTTCCTCCTGGGATGGGGTGGCAGCCGGCCCAGCCCAACAGGACGGGCAGCAGCAATGCGAAGGCCCTGGGCCCCGTCATGTCCCCAGTGCCTCACACGCTCACATCGCTGAGTTCACGGCCTGCTCCCAATTTCTCTCTTTTTTTTTTTATCTGCAGTTGATCAAAGTCCACATTGATAATTCTGCTCCAGCTCTGCTGTGGATTAGAACACCTGGAGCGTAACGAGTTGGCACGTTCGACGTGATGGAAAAGTTCTGGAGGTGGATGGTGGTGGCGGCTGCACAGCACTGTGAATGCACTTAATGCCACTGCACTGTGCACTTTAAAGAGGTAAAAAATGCTAAATATTATGTGTATTTTACCACGATAAAAAAAGACAAACAGTGTGAAATATTTTGGACTCTTACACGAATTCCACTATTGTGAACATTTGGAGAACAAATTAGATTGGAACTTTCCTTTACTCAATATAGCCTGTTTTTTATAGGGAGAAGAAATTACTCTTCATTATGACTATGGAAACAGCCACTGTGGATTGAGTGCCCAGAGGGCTGGGAACTGTATATGCATCATCTATTCTATCCCATTTAATTTTTTTGAAACCCTAGAAAGATTATTAGTTGAAAATTCCCTATAAGAATTACAAAAAATCATTGTGGTCCAATAACAATAAAATTTACCATTTTTTATAGGTCAGAAACTTGGTTCTGTATAAAGAAAGGAAGAACATCAAAGAAGGAATAAGTAAAGGTAAATGTAAAATTAAAACTTTTGTTTTCCTTCTTTTTAGTTGATCTAACAGGTAATAGTTTGTTCACACTAGTAATAACAACAATGTATTTAATTATGTATATATCATATGTATGTGTATATATGTAAGTAGAGAAATACTTAACGTAAATCTAACAAAATACATAGATACATATGAGATCTGTATGAGGAAAACTAGAAAACTCTGTTGAATGAAATCAAAGAACTAAGTAAATGGAGAGATGTTTCATGTTCATGGATGGGTAGGCTTAGTATCATCAGAATGTCAGTTCTTCCCAACTTAATCTATAGATTCAATGCAGTCCCAATCAAAATTCCAACATTATTTCATGGCTATTAACAAGCTGATTCTAAAGTTTATATGGGGAGGCAAAAGACCATTCTACTCTTGTTTGTATGAGTTCAACTTGCCATTTCTTTTTTCAGGTTCCACATATAACTGATATCATGCAGTATTTGTCTTTCTCTGATTTATTTCACTTAGCATAATGCCCTCCATGTTCATTTATGTTGTTGCAAGTGACAAGATTTCCTTCTTTTTTAAGGCTGAATCATATTTCAGTGGTGTGTGTGTGTGTGTGTGTGTGTGTGTGTGTGTGTGTGTATGTGTGTGTGTGAGAGAGAGAGAGAGAAAGAGAGAGTATCACATTTTCTTTATCTGTTCATCCATCGACAGGCCCTTAGGTTGTTTCCATACCTTAGCTGTTGTGAATAATGCTGCAATAAACATGGGAGTTCAGATCTCTCTTTGAGATTAAAAAAAAAAAAACATTTTAATCATTTGCAAGTGGACAAATTTAGTGACATTTAGTACATTCACAGTGCTGTGCAACCATTACCACTATCTAGTTTCAGACTATTTTCATCACCCAAAAGGAAACTTCATACCCATTAACAGTCACTCCTCATTCCTCCCTCCCCCAGCCCCTAGCAACCACTTTTCTCCTTTCTGTCTGTTTGGATTTACCTATTCTGGACATTTCATATAAATGGAATCACATAATATTTGGCCTTTTGTGTCTGGCTTCTTATAATGAGCACCATGTTTTCAAGGTTCATTCATGTTGTAGCATGTGTCAGCACTTCATTCCATTTCATGGCTGAATAATATTTTTATATATCCATTCACTGGCTGATGGACATTTGGGTTGTTTCCACCTTTTGGCTATTGTGAATAATCTGGCTGTGAACATTTGTGTATGAGCTTTTGTTTCAATACCCTCTGCTTTCCACTTACGTTTTTCAACATATTTATGAGATGGTTTTTACTTTGTAGCTGAATAAACAGTGCAGAGAGGCTGTAGAGCCTCTCCAAGGCCACACAGCAGAAGTAAGGCTGGGACTATAATTTTAATACTTGGCTACACATTTGCTGCACACAGGGGTTTAAATTCCCCAAGGGAATAGGCTTAAGCATCCACCCATCCACCCCACATTTATTGAGCACATACTATGTGTCAGGTGCCAGAGGCACAGAAGTATAGATGTCAAGGTTGCCTGTGGGTGGCTCAGAGTACAGGGGACAGGCAGACAAATAAGGTGGGTCCTGCCAGAGGTGTGAATGGGAGGTGACACAGGAGAACAGGGAGAGGGTCCTAACGGAGAAGCCAGGAGGAGGAGGGCTCCCTGGAGGAGGTGGTGCTAGAATTGATTTTTGCAGGCTGGGAAGAATTAGCCTGTTGGAAGCATCTTCACTCAGCCGCTCATCCAGATATGACAGCAGTCTCCTAACAGATCTGCCTGTGGCTGCTTTCTACAGGTACATGGATGACATTTACCTTTGCAGCTTTGGAGAGATCTGTGAATTGTATAAAGATGTCATCAGTGGGTTTTCTAGTGACAGGAGGTGACAGTCTGCCTAGGTTTTCAGGTGAAGTTTTCAGAAGGTTTTTATCTTGATGTGGGTGGTCTGTGGGCTGGATATCAGACCCAGAGGAGATGACCCATTTCTCTCTTCCTGAAATTGCCTGATAATTCTGTTCCAAGTATTTGCTTAGGTTGAATTTTTGGGGTGAGGAGGTGGTGTGTCAGGGGTGCTCCATTTTGTATTTGCATAACTTGGCCTCTCTTATTAATTAGCACGGTGTTTTGCTATAAAAGGGAATTTTGTAGAATTTTGTGATGAGTATGCAGCAAAGCAGTTGAGGGTATTTTGCAGCTTGCAGGCCTGGGCTCACATCTCTGCTCTGGGCTTACATTTTACACTTGGGGCAAATCTCATAACCTCTCTGTGCCTCTGTTTCTTTCTCTGTAAAAAGGAGTAATGATATATTTCCTGAGGTTGTGAGGCTCCAATGAGATGATGCATGTTGACAGGAATGCTTACTGCTCATGGGATATCCACATGCACCCCTTCACTTCCCAGTCCCCTTGTAATCGTGGGCCATGTGTTTTGAGTGGAAGCCACATCTATGACTTCCAGCCTGAAGCTTTCAAGGGCTGGTGCATAACCATCTCACCCTCTCATCCCCTGCCACAGTAAGTGTGGAAGCCTTGCATTGAGATGGTAGAGTCTCCATCATCCTGGGTCTCTGAGTGACCAAATAGAGCATAGTCCCCAGCTAACTCATGGTGGACATGGAATGTGAGAAGTCAGCCTCTGTTGCCAAGCCACTGAGATTTTGGGGTTAATTTGTTATTGTGGCATAACCTAGTCTATCCTGGCTAATGCAGCAGGTAAGCACTTACATGGGTCCTTAGTACTGGTAAGTGCTCAACAAATGTTAGTTACTTTCAGTACAATAATAAATTGCTACCGATAGTTTCTTTATCTGATCTAATGATGCCAATATGCTATTTTGTGCTTGGACAAATTGGACTTGTCACTCCTTCCGACACGTGGAAAAGACAGATGATTGAGGGCCAATAAAACATCATTATCTTTAGTTTGCATCCCTGGATACCCTTGGTGGCAAAGAACAACATATGCTACTCTGGGGAAGCCAGGCTTGGAAGGGAGCTGTTGTTACCAGGATCAGGACTGTCCGAGGCCAGGCGTTCTTTGGTCAGGAGAGAACTCTGAGTCCCTGGTATGTAGATTCTCCAAGGGAATGTGAATACTGGTACTAAGTAGTTTGGCTCTTTGGGAATTGTATATTAATCACTTAGGCCCTTTTAGGGACAACACATATATATCTCAGTATTCTGGAAAAACATAAAAACACATAAAAAACAGCCAGCAGTCATGCAGCAATCCACCATGGCCACTGAAACTTCCCCAAAGTGCAACATTTTGTGTAATCAACAGAGCTTAGTGGAGGTGGCTGGCTAGAGAGAATTCTAATTGTAGTCACTATAATGCTTATGGTCACAGCATTGCAGTGTATCTTGGTTTCTCTTTGGTGAGCTCTGGTTTGGAAGGTATAAATCCATCATCTGTTTTAGCAAATGTTTATTGAGCACTTTGGATGGGGTGGAAGATGAAATATGGAGGAGAGAGTAAGTCTCTTCCTGGCCACTATGTTTTCAAGCTGTCCTAGTACTCAGCAGTGGGTCATGCAGGCTTGAGGGTCCCACAGTTCCAGAAGCATCTCCCACCCATGCCATTCTGGACTAGATTCTTCTTTGCCAGCCCAGTAGATCCGTCTCTGACTCTTACTTTCTTTTGCATGGCAGTTATATCAGTCACTGGGAATTGTTACAGAAGTGCAGTGCATTTTGTGAAACTTACAGTTGATCAAGAATCCCATTAAACTTTGTTAAGAACTCTACATGTTTATGACATAGTTACTAGAGTGGAGATGGAGAAATTTCCAAACACATTATAGGAATCATCCCAACAGAAGGTAATAGTCAGAACTCTTGGTTGCAAGTGACAGAAACCCACATCTTACTAGTGTAGGTAAGAAAAGGGACTATGCTTTAGTCTGGTTTGCCCTCAAAGAAGACCTGAGGGACTTCCCTGGTGGCACAGTGGTTAAGAATCCACCTGCCAATGCAGGGGACACAGGTTCGATGCCTGGTCTGGGATGATTCCACATGCCATGGAGCAACTAAGCCCTTGAGCCACAACTACTGAGCCTGTACTCTAAAGCCCGCGAGCCACGACTACTGAAGCCTGCATGCCTAGAGCCCGTGTTCTGCAACAAGAGAAGCCACCGCAATGAGAAGCCCGCTCACTGCAACGAAGAGTAGTCCCTGCTCACCACAGCTAGAGAAAGCCCGCGTGCAGCAATGATGATCCAACACAGCCAAAAATAAATAAATAAAACAAATAAATTTATATATATTAAAAAAGCAGACCCTGAAACAAGGATGGGAGTGCAAGTGGTTTATTTGAGAGGTTACTCCAGGGAGCACCCATAAGGGAGTGGGGAAGTGATTCAAGGAAGGGAAGAAGGCCAACATGGCGAGTTGTAGTCTGGGGGGCATGCAGTACTAGAATGGTGAGTACCAATGGGCTATGGGCATGGCATCTGCAAGAGGCCTTTTGAGGCATGATTTCCCATGTCACTGAAGTCATTCTGCAGAAAGACAGGGGTGCATCTGGGCTGTAGGAACCAGGGACTCACACATTACCAGATCTCTCTCTCCATCTCTGTGTCTGCCTTTGTCTGCATATCACCTCAATTTTCTCTCACTGGGGACTGGCTTTCTCCATAAGGTGAGGAGTGTGGCCACAAATGCTCCTCTTTGTCTCACTCCAAAGTTCCTGTCATCACAGAGCATGTCTATATTTTCCCAGTTCCAGCTAGGAAAAACAAACCTGAGGGAAGAACTCTGATTGGCCTGTTTGGGTTAGATGCCCATCTCTGAACCAATCAACTGTGGACAGGGGGGCGGAGTCGTGTAAGAACATGGCAGCCCCCACCAGAGCCATGTGACTGGGGTAGGAAAAGGTGCAAGTCTCAACAGAAGGGAGGGGCCCGTAGGCTAAAAAAAAAAATAGATGTCTGTGATGAAAGGAAAGGATTAGGAGATGCATCCTGTTAAACCTGTTACTGATTGGGGCTTTGAACATTTTTTTGAATATAAAGTTTCACTGTGGTTCTTTCAGCATGATTTAGCAGAAAGGTAAAATCCTAGCATGAGCTGAACATTTCCTATAGGCAGGCTGTTGCTGTGGATTCAGATACTTATTGATTGATCCAAAGATCAATTACAATGCTTCTCAAGGGATGTAAACTCTGATAGGGTCTGCTTATGATGGGGCTGATGTCAAGCAAGAGGAGAACTGGCATGTAGGACACTCTAATTTCTTTCTTCCGTTGAGTACTGTCAAGTTTAGGTTCTGGCTGGCAGTGGATGCATCTGGAGGGATGGTTGCATATAAAGGATTGTGTGTGTGTTTATGTGTATGTTTGTTAGGTATTTTCCAAAGATGAGAGCAGCATCCCACAAATGCCCTTTTGCAGTGTGATTGCAAACGCCACTTAAGAGGTGGCGTTTATTTCCCTCCTCTTGAACCTGGGCTGGCCTACGACTTGCTTGGACCAATCGAATGCGGCTGAAGTGAGGGTGTCTGATGTTTGGTCCTAGGCCTTGAGAGCCCTTGTAGCTTCTTATTTTTGCTCTCTTGGAAGCCAGCACCAAGTAAGCCCTGGATCTTCTGCTCAAGGGGCCATGTGGAGAAGGGCTCTGGAGGATGAGAGGGCACATGAAGAAAAACCAAGCTCCCAGCCACCAGCAGCACCATCTGCCAAGCATGTGTGTGAGGCCATGTTGACCTTCCAGCCCAGCTGAACCTCCAGCTGCATGTAGACACACAAGTGAGCCCACGTGAGACCAGCAGAGGAAATGCCCAGCCATCGCACAGAATCATAAGAAATAACAAATTATTGTGGTTCAAAGCTACTAAATTTTTTTTTTTTTTTTTTTTTTTTTTTTTTTTTTTAACTAAGTTTTGAGTGTAATAGAAATAGCCCACGAGGGTGTGAGCATGTGGCGTACACAATTCCCATCTGCTGAAGATCCATGAGTTCCTAGGATCCAACCCAGAGCCAACTTTTGTCCTCAATGTCCTTGTTTGAAACTTTTATGAAAATTTTCTTTAAAGACAATATTTTTAGAGCAGTTTTAGGTTCACAGCAAAATCAAAAGAAGGTACAGAGATTTCCCATATATCCTCTGCCCTGCACATGCACAGCCTCCCCCATTATCAACATCCCCACCAGAGTGGGACATTTGTTACAATTGATGGACCTAACACTGGCACATCATAGTCACCCAAAGTCCATAGTTTTACAGTTCACTCTTAGTGTTGTACATTGTATGGGTTTGGAGAATTCCTATGAAATTTTCATAGATTTGGACCATCCTCAGGGAAATCCCAAAGCTCAGAAATTATTTTGCCTCCTGGAATCTTCCACATGTGGTTGAGCCTTAGCAATTCTTAAGAAGGATCTGAAATGAAAGAAAAATTTAAGAAATGTATTCCTGTGGCTTCACTTTGGCAAGGTTCATGTTGAGTGTTCAGCTAAGTGCTCGTGTTAATAAGCCAGATAATGTTTTCCAAGACTGCTATGGCCTCAGGGTTGGCAGGATTCGAATGGCCTCCCGGCATCTCTGACATACCTATAAGGGTTGGATTCAGCTGGAATGGACCCAGGTCTCTTTGGGCTAATATGCTATTTCCTTAAGGCAAATGCCACGTCATATCCCCTCCTAGAAATTTCCACAAATACAACCCCAGAAACATTGACAGAATATTGCTTTAACTGAAGATTTCAGGAGAACATGGAAGAGGTAATGTCACACATCACATGGTTAAACCTCCATCTTTTGTAAAGTTCCTCACTATATGGCCACGTCACTCTGTCCTTCCTCCCCATAATCTCTTCCTCTCTCTGCTCTCTAGCCACAGCCCTTTCTCCAACCACACCGTGCCTTTCAAAACCTCTTCAACTTGCATGCTTCCTTTGGCAAAATCTTTAGCAAACCTGCATGTCTCTGGGGGACCTTAGTCCACTCGACACATGTGGACATCCAGCGACATCATCTTCACTGCTCCAGGCAGCCCTTCTGGTGCGGATTCCATGCCTGCTGGAGAGCTCATCCTATCTTCAGCTGAACTCTTGTCTTGTAACTTCAAATCTGTTGCTCCTTGTTTGATATCTTGGGCCATGCTAAACAAATCGAATTCCTCTTTCTTACAATAGATATTTGGAATACAGCCATATTTCCTCTCTTCTCCTCTTTCCCTCCCTTCCTCCCTCCCTCATTCCCTTTTCTTTCCAGAGCAGGGGTTGGCAGACCTTTTCTCTGATGAGCCAGATAGACCTTGTGTCCCTGACTGTCTCTGTCACAACTACTCAGCTCTACCACTGTAGCATGATAAGCAGCCATAGACAATATGTAAACAAATGGACATGGCTGAGTTCCAATAAAACTTTATTTGCAAAAACACACTGCAGGTCTCGTTTTTCCTGACCCCTTGCACTGGCATATTCTCTCTAGACTGAATATCTCTATCTCTTTTGACCATTGCTTATTTGTGTGGCTTTGATTTTATTCTCCATTGTGGCAACCATTTTCTGAATGCCTGTTAGTTTATCTCCCTTAAAATGTGGCCCTGAGGACAATATGCATACTCTGCAAATGTGATGATGTAACACTTTCTCCTGCTGCATTTTGAGCGGGAGAAAGAGAGCAGGAGTGACTGTCACACTTGGAAACTCCAACTTCATGAAAATTTGGTGGGACATCTCTGTGAAGGATGTAAACCTATTCATCCACAGGCTGGCAGGAAAGAAACCAGAAGCATGATCTGTCGAGCGTGAATTTAATATTTGATGTACAGAGATCTCTGGCTTGTCTGATTGAGATTAGAAGGGGAGGTCTTGTCCACAGAAAATAATTTCTATCCCCAGGTGAGGAACCAGCAGATAATCGTGTGAGCAGAACTTCCTGAGAACAAAGATGAGGGGAAACAGTGGTGTTAGAAGAGTGAAAAGGTCAATAATTAAGGCTACGACTGTGCTGGGAGAGGAGAAAGAAGAAATTAGACTGCCAGGTGTGAATAACAAGAAATCTGATTTAATTAGCAGTGCAGGACAGACACTGAAGGCTTCTTTATTCCTCTCATAATCAAAAGTTTTTGCTTAGACTGGGTGGGGGAGGAAAAGGCAAGTATGTTGAGAATCCTGTTTCAGTAAGTATGGAAGGAGGATTTTGGAAAAGGTCTCAGAAGAAGGAGAGACACGTGGGAGCTCATTGGAAGTCCCCAGAGGCTGAGCCCCCTCTTGGCATGATGCAGGGTTGGGAGGGAGCGGGATGGCATTCAATCAGGTCTTTACTTGTCCAACACAGTCACCTCTTAAACGTTGGCTGTTCTCACAGTCTAGTCCAGACACTGTCCTCTGCTTTCTCTGGACTTGCTCCTAGGTTGGCCCTTCCATTTCCATAGCTTTAGCTGCCTCTCCTTGGCTGATGACCCTCAAAGGTCCATCTCTGTCTCCTTTGAATACCAGCTTAACACATCCAGTGTTTTTCTTTCTTTTTTCCGCTTGTCAGCAAAGTCAACATCTCATGCTTAACACGTCCAAAGCCAGCAAAGGCAAACTCTTTCTTTTCATCCTCCTCCCTCTCTGTGCCCCAGCCATGCCTTCCCCATTCCTTAAATAGCGCACTGGCTACCCAGCTGTTCAAGGCAGTAAACCAGGCATTGTCCTCTTTTCCCCTCTCCCATCAGCAAGTCCTGTGATTCTGAACTTTATCTCAACTTGTCTGTTTTCTCTATCTTTGCTGCCAGGACAGGACATCATATCTCAGCCGGGCTACGGCAGTGGTCTCCTAACTGGTTTTCCTGCTTCTGCTCTCAACCCTTAGCAACCCATTTCCCGCCTGGAAGCTAAAGGGATCTTAAGGTCCCTGCTTTGGCTTCCCACTGCATAGAGAAAAAAAGCCAGACCTTGGGTCTCCTTCAGGCTCCTGCCCACCTCTCCACCTCCTTCCTGCTTCCTCTTCTTTGCCTACTCTGCTTCAGTCACCCTGGCCTCCTTTTGGGTCTTTGGACTCAGCAATCTTTTTTCTACCCCAGAACCTGTTATTCTAGCCTGGAATGATTTTCCTCTGCTCCTCCCCAAACTAGCCTCTGCTCATCCTTTAAGTGTTAGCTTAAATGTCCACTCCATAGAGAGGTCTTTCCTGACCCCTTTTATGAAGAGGACTCTTTGTTATTCTCCACTTCAGCCTCTTGCTACTCTCATCATGGACTTTATTATTTTTTCTTTTTCTCCCCCAATAGCAATAAGCTCCTCAAGGGCCAAGGCACACCTACCTTGTTCATTGTTGTGTCACCAGCACCCAGCCCAGTGCCTGACACATTTCTGGATAAATAAGTCCAGAGTGAAGGGGTAAAAAAATGGAGAGTTACTTCTCTGAACTATAGATGATGAGATTAAACCTTGTGTTTTCCTTAGTCAGAAATTATGTGCAATTAGGCATACAATAAGTGATGATGATGACAACATCTGTGTCTTGCCTGATGTTCATCGCCAATCGCTAAATTAGTCAGTTGTGCCTCTTTTGACAGTTCTGCTTTCAATATAATTATTTGTTTCTTTTAACTTATGTCTGTTGGCTTTGTTTGGGCTCGTTAGCCTAACAAAGTGGCAGATTGTGTTGGTATTTGCTCTATTATTTACAATGTCATTAACTTTAAAAATGCCTTTGCTTTGGGTAAGAAGCCCTAGTTAGGACAGTGTATTAGTCAGGATGGTTTGGGTTATGCTGTTGTAACAACAATCCCCAAATCATAGTGGCTCAATACAGCAAGGTTTATTCTTGGTCATGTTATGTGTCTAGTGTATATCTGGGCATTTTGGGGATCGTGTGTCCATTGTTAGTCACTCAGGAGCCCAGGCTTTTGAAAGTTCCATCTGCATGTGTCTCCTTGATAACCAGCACAGGGGAATCCTACAGTCTCTTAAGTGTTCTACCTGGAAATGACATGAGTTACCTCTGCTCATGTTTCATTGGACAAAATAGATCACATGGTCATGCCTAACTTCCATGTGCCTGGAAGGAGAGCCAAAATATTTGTGAACAGCCTCATTGGCTGCTCCCATCAGTTACACAGAAGAACTCACTTAAATACAGTTACTTATTTGTGATTCCTCCCAAGTTCTGAAGCGAATTCTAATCCGTTAGCCTTCAGAAGATATGTTCATTTCCAAGCTCTTATTGGGCACTGTTTTGTTTCAGAATGTCAGACTTAAGACTGTTCTTGGAGGACAGTATGGTGTAATGGTTAAAAGCAGGGCTCTGATGTCAGTTTGCTTGGGTTCAAGTGCAATTTCTACTGCTTGTTGGTTGTGTGATCTTTACCTTTTTATGCTTCATCAGTAAAGTGGAGACAACAACAACAACAATAATATTATCATCTATCCCTATGGGGATATCCCAGTGATTGAAACATATAGGCTCAAAGTACTATTTATTATTAATATTGGTTTGGGGGGTTAGTTACTAAATTTTGTCAAAATTAGGAGTTCAGCAACTTTGAACATTTGGTTGGGATTTATCAAAGGAACAGATTTCTGAAGAGTAAGGATTAGGGAGAGGGGCAAAACTTAGTTGGTGTTTTAAAGATTGTGGATTTTATTTGTACAGACTTGGGGCTGAGTTCTATCAAGTGCCAGATAGTGAGGCAGCCTTTGCTAAATTCCATTGCTTTCCTGGGCTTCAGCCTCATCTATAACAAATGGAGTTAAGAGCATCCATTTTTCAGAGTGGAAATAAAGATGATTAAGTCAGAGGGAATGGAAGTAACTTCCATCGATGATCAAAAGTGTTAGTTTACTTCCATATTAAATTTCTATTACTGGGTAACAAATTAGCACAAACTTAGCTGCTTAAAATAGCACCTGTTTATTATCTCACTGTTTCCATGGGTCAAGAGTCTGGGCAGAGCTTAGCTGTGTCTCACAGGCTGTAATCAAGGTGTCAGTCAGGGCTGGGGTCTCATATGAGGCTTGGGGTATTCCTCCAAGCTTATTCAGTTTGTTGGCCAAATTCAGTTTCTGCGGTTGTAGGGCTGAGGCTCTCAACTCCTAGAGGCTGCCCCTCTCCACAGGCAGCTCACAGCATCACCCTCTGTTTCTCCTTGGAGGCCAAGGAGTGAATCTCTCTGAAACTTCACTTTCTTTAAAGAACTCCCCTGATTAGGTCAGGCCCACCCCAGGTGATCTGTCTTTTAACTCCTGATAGACTGATTAGGGACTTTAATTACATCAGAAAATCCCTTCCCCTTTGCCACGTAACCTAATCACAGATTCTGACCACACTCAAGGAGAGATTATACAGGACATGGACAACAGAGGGTGGGAATCTTGGGGGCCATCTTAGGATTCTGCCTACTGAAACTTCCTTCCTTCCAGATGAGCAGATGTTGGTGGGGGAGGAGGGGTTTTCACAGATGAGCACGTCCCAGAGGTTGAGAGAGCCTGGTGTTGGCCTAGGATGGAGGAGGCTGAGAGGTAAGTGTGAAAAACTTTGTCCAATTTGTGCTTTGTTGTGGCTGTGCTTTCCTAACCAACCACAACCAAGGTAAGACCTGGTTGTTTAGATTCCTTTTCTCTCTTCCTCCTGAGGCAGTGTCTGCAGTCCCCTAGCTCTCCCCCTCCCAACCTAAGACCCACGAGCCATGAGCTGGAATCATGAGGTGCCATGATCAGAGATGCAGGTGAGCAACAGGCGGGACCACAGGAACAGAGCAACACCCTTGATGCTTCTTCCCAATGGTTCCGCAGACTGCCAGCAAAGGAAAACAAGTCTCGGATGAAATAAAATCCAGAGAGAAGACGAATTTTAAGTGGTGATTTTTTTTTGGAATCTACCAGATGTCAGAGGCTCTTTGAAACAACACAAATGCTGTCTCAGTTCCGTGGAAGGAGGCCCAGAGAAGCGGTGTGAGTTTCTGAGAACCAAATTACCAACCACCTGTGCAGAAAAACAGTCTCTTCGTGCTCACGGGGCCGTGGGGTACACTTGATAACAAGTGATATAGTAGTCAAGGTCGGCTAGACATAAAAAGCCACTAACCCTGAGGTCTCTAGGTTCTTCTCAGCCAAAGCTTGAGTGTAACGAGGTCATTGCCAGGGAGCAAGCTGAGAGGGTCACTTCGAGACCGCTTTGGACTGGCCTGTGACAGATGCCCACAGCTCTCCTAATGGAACTGCAGGGAAGGAAATACCTGGTGACGTCTTGATCAGCCCCAGAGCCCCCTTCCCTCACTCTGCAAATGCAGCTCCTTCTGGGCTTTGAAACACACTCAGTACTTGTCAATAGCTGCCCCACGGAAGGGACGGAAATTACTTGCTTGTACATCACTGCCAGGCAGGATGGGGAAGGACCCTCCTCTCTCAACAAAAAGGGTGGCATGATAGAGTAAGGTGGAAGGTCAGTTTGGATTATGAAGTATTCTTAGAATTGATGCAGCTCCAAAGGAGGAGGGAGGGCCCCAGCCGGCCTGGGTTGGGAATGACATTGATAAATCCGGTGTCACCCATGGGATACAGATTAGAAGAAGCCTTTGTCCTCACCCGATGCTAAATGGGCTGCCTGTGTGATGAACTAATATTCAGAGTGGGGAAACAATTGCAAAAGCCCACGTATCATCGAGCTTGTTGATAAATGTTAATGAGACAGGAGCAAGCACTGAGATGGGGCAGTATTGATTAAGAAAAGAAATAAAAAGTGCCGAGCAGTTCCTGACATTTTGTTTAAAGTGTCTCTTGCCACAGCATACAATCCTTGTAAACCTTTGCTGTGATACATGTTATTGTCTCCCCCTCTTCTTCCCTGCTCTCTGCCTTCCATTCATTCTGTTGCTCATTCATTCATTCATTTAAGAAATATCTGAGTTCCTACATACATATCCACATATACACATAGTGCTACATACTAGAGTGAAAATAGTGGACAAACTCCCTCTGGGAGTTTATGGACAGTGGTAGGAGAGATACTCTAAAAGGCAACTTCAAGCCATGGCATATAGCTTGGGAAAAGACAAGGACCCCTTAATGGGGGACTTGGGGTGAGAAGGCTTCCCAGGGGAAGTGATGGCTGGACTGAGACTGAGATGGGGGCCTGGAGGAGGAATGCTGAAAAGCATCCCTGCAAAGGGTCAGGGGACAGAGCTTCCCAAGGTTATGGTGGGCATCTGGGATGGGCAGGGAGAAGGGTAAGAAATGAGGCAGAGGGAAGTGTGGTTAGTAGTGTACACAGTGGGTTAAATTGTGTCCCCTGAAAAGATATGTCCGAGTCCTAACACCCGGCACCCCTGAATTTGGCCTTATTTGGAAATGGGGTCTTTGCAGATGCAATCAAGTTAAGGTGAGATCATACTGGATTGGGAGCAGGGAGTTCTAATCCAATGACTAGAGTCTTCACAAGACAAAGAAGAGGGAGATGTAGATCTAGAGACACAAAGATACAGGGAGAAGGGAATGTGCGATAAAGGCAGAGACTGGAGTGATGCAGCTACAAGCCAAGGATGTCAAGGCTCGCCAGGAGCCACCAGCAGCTGGAAGAGGGAGGAAGGAGTCTTTCCTAGAGTCTTCAGAGGGAGCACAGCCCTGTTGGCACCTTGATTTTGGACTTCTGCATCCAGAACTGTGATAGAATTAATTTCTGTTGTCTTAAGCCAACTTGTTTTCTATAGCAGCCACGGGAAACCAACAGAGGGGTGGAACGTGTGTGGGGAACATACCTGTTCCTCCAGTTTCTACGAGGAGGAAAGCCGTGTAAACACCAGAAATGTGATATCGGGAGTTGCCGACTCCATTGCCCACAGGGCTGGATGGGGCTGGGGGCAAACAGAGGCCCCACCAGGAGGTACAGCCACCCCTCTGCTTCGGTTGACTGTGCCGTATGGTATGATTTTTTAGTAGAAGTTAGAAATCAGATTTTTAAAAATACGTGGAAATCCTCATTTAAAAATATTGGCAGCTAGTTAACAAAAATGTAAAAACTGTGCAGGCAAAACCAAACAGGTGTGCAGCTCTGATTTGGACTGTGGTCTAACCATCTGAGACCTCATGAGAGAAGTTTAAAAGTAAGTGAAATTATCTATGTAAGTTGCCAAACACAATTCTGTTTGTTTTGGGACAGTATAAAATTGACCAATTTCCCATTAATATGGAAAAAAACATATACTGGAGAAGAGCTGGGTGCTATCTCCAGGGAGACCTGAAATGAGCCTCACAGAGACAGCAGAGGTCTATTATCCCCCCACCCCCAAACTTTCTGAGGCAGCGTCCTTCCATATGAAGAGAATTTCAGGCCCTATTCTGAGGACAGTGGGACCTCAGACTTTAATGTGTACATACAAATTGCATAAGGATCTTACTAAAACGCAGATTCCAATTCAGTGGGTCTGCGGGGGCGGGGGAGGGGGCTGAGGTTCTGCATTTCTGAAGAGATCCTGAGTAGGTGCTGATGACGATGCTGCTGGCCAGAGGACCTCGCTTAGAGCAATAAAGTTTTCAAGGCACTGTGCACTTCAGAGGAGAAATTCCTCAGCTCTGGCATGCATTGAATGTAGCCTGTCTGCCTACTGTCTGGAGACAGATGGGGGGATAAGCAGAAAAGGTGGGAACTACCTTCACTTTCAGATGCAGGGGGTAGGGAGAGTCGCTCAAGGTGACAGAAAGGTTTGGGAGAGGTTCTTCTTGCTGCCTTTGGCTCAGGAGATGGAGCGGGAAAAGAGTGAGTCTGATAGAGAGGAAGCAAAGGCATCTGGGGAACCAGCTGCCCTCCCTGGACCAAATTTTGAGTTCGTCCTGGTGGAACACTGCTCTCTCTCTTTCTCACCCAGGCCTGTGGCGTCTGGCCTCTCTTCTCCTGCAAACATTTTTCTTTGCATTCCTGGAAAAGTTGGACCCACAGACTGAATCCACCTTGGGGCAGTTTAACTTGCGTGACCAGCACTTACTCAGCAGATAATCACCAGCCTCATTAACCTTGGCTCATTCTCAAGAGGGTTTTTTTTTTAATCGGGGGGAGAGTTGGTGGTAGTTGTGGTGGTGGTGGAACTTATGAATTATTCTTTGATAATTTCTGGAGTATGTCGGGAGCGGGTCATTAATTTTGTTGAGTCAACACAGCTGGTGTTCCAAGACCTGTTTGTTGGTGTTGTTGATGTGTGCATGTATGTGTATCATGTGAGGTCATATGTACACATTTGTTTTAAAAGCTGACTAGTGACCTCTCCCTGGAGGCGTCTCTTACCCACCTGGTTTTGCCAGGAGATATGAAAACTAATGCCTTGGGTTCTATTAGCATTGTGTTTCTCAAAACAGGGTCCTTTGTCCACCTGCATCAAATCACCTGGAGAGTGTGCTAAGGTGCAGATTCCTGGGCACCACGAGGGACCTGCTATATTAGAATCTCTGGTGCTGGAGCCCAGGAATCTGCATTTTTCCAACCCTCCCTGGTGACTCTGATGTACAGAATCTGGAGAATCACTGCTATAGGTGAGACTCACAGGGTTCCTTCTGCATGTCTGCTGGGCCATCCCACCTACCTTTGGGTGGTTGTCTTGATTATACTTGTATATTACAAAGCACTTGTGTTTCTCCCGGATCACTGGGTTGACGTTCTAAATGAACACTGTGGCCCAGTGGAGTGACCTTTGCTGCTCACATTCATGTCCTCATGTTCTGTCGAAAGCCCTGGTTATCAGCTGGGTACTCCCTCAAGACCCCACAGCTTGTAGGTGGTGGAGTCAGCATTCCACCCCCGGCAGCCTGGCTTTGAAGTCTGCTCTCTTGTCCACTATAGCATGTGGCTGTTGCAGACACTCCTTTGTACACAGAGGTTCTTCTTGCACCCATGACCACCTGCTTGCTTAGCTGTGTGGGGGTAGACCAGATGTACCAGGAAGTTACCACACCGGAAACATCCTCAGCCAACCACAGGCAGCTTCCTTCCAGAACCCATCTTCCTTCCACTTCAGGAGACAAGGTTCTGAGACTCGTGCCAGGTCGTTTCCCTGAGTTTCCCAGTGTGACTGAGCCCCAGTTGCCCATAGTAGAGACCTGCTCCTCACACCTCCTGTATTGGCTTCCTCACTGTCTCACATTCCTACTCGCCAGTCGTGCTTCTTAGGATCACCTCCCAGATCAACTACTTGTACCCAAACCCTTATCTCAAGGGGTCTGCTGGGACATCGTCTGCTTAAACTGCCTTAAGCATATCATCTCATTTAATCTTCACATCAACCTTGCCCAGTAGGAACCATCATGCCCCACTTTATAGATGAAGAAATGGGGCTTAGTGAATTGAAGCCACTTGGCCAAGCCAGGACTGGAACCCAGGTCTGTTGGCACCAATGCCCAAACTCTCAGCCTGTACTTTGTACGGTGTTTTTAGGTAAGCGGTGGGTGGTATGTGGCGTGTGTTGGGTTGGGCGAGTTCTGATCTTCTCTTGCCACAACCACCCCCCTCCAAGCTGAGAGGGCATTCATGGTGCACCTCTTTAAATTTACAGTATGGGTAGAGAAGGCAAGAATCCTGACATCAGGCACCATGCCCCGTGTTGAGCCAGTGTGCCTACCTTGGGCCCAGCTTACTTGTGTCCAAGCCTTTTGATAACTATGTGGGCTGAACTTGGCAGAGCAAACCCCAGGCAAGATAGACTCTTTCTGGTGGAGCCCCCCGCTCCCCACTGCCCTTGGCCTAACCACTGCCGCCAACCCCCAACCCCTGTGAGCAGACCTTTGGGTCCCAGCGAAATCCTTCTGTCAAAACTGACTTTTCCTGATTGGAAGGCTTGCAGGGTTTTTGTGTTGATCGATTTCAAGTCTGTGATCTTGTTTGTGGCTGCCTGGGTGGTTCCCAAGGTCTGCCTTCATGTTATAATTTTGCACTTGAGCCCACAGGCTATTCTGCCAAGAGCAGAATTTCTATTTTAAAAGAAGTAAATAATAAACCTCTCTGGAATGGTAATAAACTTCCAGAGTCTCCTGGGGTCCAGTCTCTCACTTGCTCATTTGGTGAATTCAGCAAGTTCTCAGGAACCAGAGGTATGAGGCAGTGAAGTCACACAATCACCGGGCAAATATCTATGGAGTATTAATATTTGCGGGCCTGTGAATGTGTAATCACATTGGCGAGAAGTGCTATTGTGGAAAATAAATGGTGATTAGAGAGAGAATAAGAGTAGGCCAAATTTTATCACCGTTACTGGGTTTGTTGTATAGATTATTACAGAATTTATAGATTTCATAATTAAATCATTATGGATCTTGTAATTATTATGCATAATAATAAGTATAGATGATTCTCCATGCTTAGTAATATAAAGCACACATACACATACAAATAAGTGGGATTGTACTGTATATATTATTATTCAATTTGCTGCTTCTTTTAATGTAGAATATATCATGAACATCTTTCCAAGACAGTGCAGAAAGACTGCCTCATTAAAAAAAACTCCTTGTGACAGAAACTTTCAAACATATACAAAAGTAGAATAGTAAGATGAATCCCCCTTTACCCAACTCAACAATGATCAACTCTTGACCAAACATGTTTCATCTAGATGCCCCCTCCATCCGTTTCCCCACTTCCCATATTATTTTAAAGAAAATCCCAAACGTTGTATCACTGAATTTATAAATATCTCAGTATACCTTATTCCTTTTTAACTATTATTTAATATTCACTGATAAACATACCATAACTTATTTATCCTGTCTCCTATCGATGGGCATTTCATCTGTGTTTAATCTAGGTAAAGACACATTTTCTAGTTGCAAAGTGAATTAAATGAAAGTATTTTTTCCTCCTCTGAAGGGGACCTTACATTGAGGATGCAGACTGTCTAGACTTGTAAAATGATAGTTCACTTCGTTGTTGCATCTTGCCATTCCAGGCCCAATGTAGAGGAAGGAACAGGTCTCTGAGCCAGGAAGGAAGGGAGGAGGTGTGCTGGCCATGGTGCTGGGGTGAGGTGGTCATCCCCACAGCCTGGTCAGGGAAGCACAGCAGTTTCACCAGTGGGTCCCAGCAAGTGTTAGGGCCATGGAATAGACTTGAGTGTTGTAGATTCCTGGGGCTGCTGCAACAAATCACCATAACTGGGTGGCTTAAAACAATAGAAATCTATTCTCTCACAGTTCTGAAGTTCAGAAGTATGGAATTAAGGTGTTGGCATGGTCATGCTCCCTTGGAAGGCTCTGGGGGGAATCCTTTCTTGCCTCTTCCAGATTCTGATGGCTCCTGGCAATCCGTGGCTTGTGGTTGCATCACCTCAATTCCTGCCTCTGTCTTCGTATGGCCTTCTTCCCTACATATCTCTATGTCCTTTTCTTATAACGACACTGTCATTGGACTTAGGGCCCACCCTAATAATCTCATCTCAATTCTTACCTTAATTATATCTGCAAAGACCCTATTTCCAAATAAGGTCGTATTCTGAGGTTGCGGGTAAATGTGATTATTTTGGGGGGATACTATTCAACCTACTACAGGAATTGTCCTGGTATTTCCAAGTGCCCAGGCAAAAGGCCAAGACTTTTCTGAGGCTGAATGGGTGCTTCAGGCCAGGCCACAGAGCAGTTAGGGCGCATTCACCTGCAAGCAACCAAGAACCCACCTCTTGGCATGTGATTGGGAAGATCCACAAGAAGCCTAGAGGTTGGTGTTTCTGGGGATGGTTCAGAAACTTTATGATGTCAGGGCTCTGGAATGGGGATTCTGCCACTATCTTGGCTTTTTCCCCATGTTTATAAGATGGCTGCTGTGGCTCAAGCAAGATATCTTTATAGAGCTCCATGCAAAGGTCTGGAGAGAGAGAGAGGGAGGGAGGAAGGGAGGGAAGGATGAGGAGGAGGGGAAAGAGGAGGAGGAGGGGGAGGAGGAGAGAAGAAGAAGAAATGAGATTAGTCTTTCTATGAAGGAGTAGACATCTTCCCAGGAGACATCCCTTTGCATCCCATTGGTCAAGACTGGGTCACGTGGCTGCCCCTAGCTGCAAGGGAGGCTGGGAAAGCAAGCATCTCTTTTGTTCAACCTCTGAAAAGGGAGCTAAGAGAGAAAGAAAGAGCAGAGGAGGGACCTCTACCCATGGATGGACAGCACCCCTCCCAACTCTTCCAAATAAATTTCCAACTAATGCTTTGTGCTCTTCTATTTCACTACATTCAGTCACCCCACTGCAAGAAAGTCCTATCATCTTGTTATCTCTCAAGATCTACGTGCATGAAATCAATCGCTGTGATACACCATATTAACAAATTGAAGGAGAAAAAACATATGATAATCTCAATAGATGCAGAAAAATCTTTTGACAAAATTCAATACCCATTTATGATAAAAACTCTCCAGAAAGTGGGCATAGAGGGAACCTATCTCAACATATTAAAAACCATATATGACAAACCCACAGCCAACGTCATTCCCAATGGTGAAAAACTGAAAGCATTTCCTCTAAGATCAGGAGCAAGACAAGGGTGTCCACTCTCACCACTATTATTCAACATAGTTTTGGAAGTTTTAGCCACAGCAATCAGAGAAGAAAAATAAATAAAAGGAATCCAAATCGGAAAAGAAGAAGTAAAATTGTCACTGTTTGCATATGACATGATACTATACATAGAAAATCCTAAAGATGCCACCAGAAAACTACTAGAGCTAATCCATGAATTTGGTAGAGTAGCAGGATACAAAATTAATGCACAGAAATCTCTTGCATTCCTATACACTAATGATGAAAAATCTGAAAGAGAAATTAAGGAAACACTCCCAATTACCACTGCAACAAAAAGAATAAAATACGTAGGAATAAACCTACCTAAGGAGACAAAAGACCTGTATGTGGAAAACTATAAGACACTGATGAAAGAAATCGAAGATGATACAAACAGATGGAAAGATATACTATGTTCTTGGATTGAAAGAATCAACTTTGTGAAAATGACTCTACTACCCAAAGCAATCTACAGATTCAATTCAATTCCTATCAAATCACCAATGGCATTTTTTCACAGAACTAGAACAAAAAATTTCACAGTTTGTGTGGAAACACAAAAGACCCTGAATAGCCAAAGCAATCTTGAGAATGAAAAAAGGAGCTGGAGGAATCAGGTTCCCTGACTTCAGATTATACTGCAAAGATACAGTAATCAAGACAGTATGGTACTGGCACAAAAACAGAAATATAGATCAATGGAACAGGATAGAAAGCCCAGAGATAAACCCATGCACACATGGTCACCTTAACTTTGACAAAGGAGGCAGGAATATACAATGGAGAAAAGACAGCCTCTTCAATAAGCTGTGCTGGGAAAACTGTACAGCTACATGTAAAAGAATGAAATTAGAATACTTCCTAACACCATACACAAAAATAAATTCAAAATGGATTAAAGACCTAAATGTAAGGCGAGACACTAGCAAACTCTTAGAGGAAAACATAGGCAGAACACTCTATGACATAAATCACAGCAAGTTCTTTTTTGACCCAACTCCTAGAGAAATGGAAATAAAAACAAAAATAAACAAATGAAACAATGAAAACTAATGAAACTTAAAAGTTTCGCACAGCAAAAGAAACCATAAGCAGAATGAAAAGACAATGCTCAGAATGGGAGAAAATATTTGCAAATGAAGCAACTGACAAAGGATTAATCTCCAAAATATACAAGTAGCTCATGCAGCTCAATATCAAAGAAAAAAAAACAACAACAACAACCCAATCCAAAAAAGGGCAGAAGACCTAAATAGACATTTCTCCAGAGTAGACATACAGATTGCAGCAAACACATGAAAAGTTGCTCAACATCGCTAATCATTAGAGAAATGCAAATCAAAACACAATGAGGTATCACCTCACACCGGTCAGAATGGCCATCATCAAATAATCTACAAACAATAAATGCTGGAGAGGGTGCGGAGAAAAGGGAACCCTCCTGCACTGTTGGTGGGAGTGTAAATTGATACAGCCACTATGGGGAACAGTATGGCAGTTCCTTAAAAAACTAAAAATAGAGCTACCATACAACCCAGCAATCCCACTACTGGGCATATACCCTGAGAAAACCATAATTCAAAAAGAGTCATGTACCACAATGTTCATTGCTGCACTATTTACAATAGCCAGGAGATGGAAGCAACCTAAATGTCCATCGACAGGTGAATGGATAAAGAAGATGTGGCATATATACACAATGGAATATTACTCAGCCATAAAAAGGAACGAAATTGAGTTATTTGTAATGAGGTGGATGGACCTAGAGTGTGTCATACTGAGTGAAGTAAGTCAGAAAGATAAAAACAAATGCTGTTTGCTAATGCACATATATGGAATCTAAAAAAAAGGTTCTGATGAACCTAGTGGCAGGGCAGGAATAAAGATGCAGATGTAGAGAACAGACTTGAGGACACAGAGTAGGAAGGGGAAGCTGGGACAAAGTGAGAGAGTTGCCTTGACATATATACACTACCAAAAGTAAGATGGATGGCTAGTGGGAAGCTGCTGCATAGCACAGGGAGATCAGCTCGATGCTTTGTGATGACCTAGAGGGGTGGAATACGGAGAGTGGAGGGAGGCTCAAGAGGGAGGGGATATGGGGATATATGTATACATATAGCTGATTCACTTTGTTGTACAGCAGAAACTAATTCAACATTGTAAAACAATTATACTCCAATAAAGATTAAAAAAAATGATCTACACTCATCAACACATGTCAGGGATCGTCTCATTACGAGGCAGCTTCTGTTTGGAGGGCTCCTGCCCCAAGAGGGGGACTTTCTGGAGAAACCCTATTATATCAGTAGCTTTAGTTTCTTTCCCCCCACAATTCAGACTGTGCTGAAATGAACGTCCTTGTCCATAAATATTTGTACATTTATGATTGTATTTTCATGGGTTGCATTTCCGGATGTGGGATTGCTATGCTGGAATACATACCTTGTGCATTCTTTTTTTTAAAAAATAAATTTATTTATTTATTTTTGGCTGCGTTGGGTCTTCCTTGCTGTGTACGGGCTTTCTCTAGTTGCAGTGAGTGGAGGCTACTCTTTGCTGTGGTGTGCGGGCTTCTCATTATGGTGGCTTCTCTTTGCTGTGGAACACAGGCTCTAGGCACACGGGCTGCAGTAGTTGTGGCATGCGGGCTTAGTAGTTGTGGCTCGTGGGCTGTAGAGTGCAGGTTCAGTAGTCGTGGCACACAGGCTTAGTTGCTCCGTGGCATGTGAGATCTTCCTGGACCAGGGCTCGAACGCCTGTCCCCTGCATTGGCAGGCGGATTCTTTTTTTTTTTTTTACATCTTTATTGGAGTATAATTGCTTTACAATGGTGTGTTAGTTTCTGCTTTATAACAAAGTGAATCAGTTATACATATAACTGTATATCTTCTTTGGAGAAATGTCTATTTAGGTCTTCTTCCCATTTTTGGACTGGGTTGTTTGTTTTTTTGATATTAAGCTGCATGAGCTACTTGCATATTCTGGAGATTAATCCTTTGTCAGTTGCTTCAGTTGTAAATATTTTCTCCCATTCTGAAGGTTGTCTTTTGGTCTTGTTTATGGTTTCCTTTGCTGTGCAAAAGCTTTGAAGTTTCTTTAGGTACCATTTGTTCATTTTTGCCCCCACTTCCATTTCTCTAGGAGGTGGGTCACAAAGGATCTTGCTGTGATTTATGTCATAGAGTGTTCTGCCTATGTTTTCCTCTAAGAGTTTGATAGTTTCCAGAAGAAAGAAAGAAAGAAAGGATAAAATAAAATATAGTAAAGTAAGATGGGCTTCCCTGGTGGCGCAGTGGTTGAGAGTCCGCCTGCTGATGCAGGGGATGCGGATTTGTGCCCCGGTCCGGGAAGATCCCACATTCCGCTGAGCGGCTAGGCCCGTGAGCCATGGCCGCCTAGCTTGCACGTCCGGAGCCTGTGCTCTGCAACAGGAGAGGCCACAATAGTGAGAGGCCCGTGTACCGCAAAAAAAAAAAAAAGATAAAATAAAATAACGTTATTAAAATAAAAAATTATTATTAAGAAAAAAAATTTTTTAAAAAGAAAAAACAACGGACGGATAGAACCTTAGGACAAGTGGTGAAAGCAAAGCATACACATAGTCACAAAAAGAGGAAAAGGGGAAAAAAATAATAAATCTTGCTCTCAAAGTCCACCTCCTCAATTTGGGATGATTCGTTGTCTATTCATGTATTCCACAGATGCAGGGTGCATCAAGTTGATTGTGGAGCTGTAATCCGCTGCTTCTGAGGCTGCTGGGAGAGATTTCCCTTTCTCTTCTTCTCACAGCTCCCAGGGCTCAGCTTTGGATTTGGCCCCGCCTCTGTGTGTAGGTTAGCGGAGGGCGTCTGTTCTTCGCTCAGACAGGACGGGGTTAAAGCAGCAGTTGACTCGGGGGCTGTGGCTCACTCAGGCCGGGGGGAGGGAGGGGTGCGGATGCGGGGCGAGCCTGCGGCGGCAAAGGCTGGCATGACGTTGCAGCAGCCTGAGGTGCGCTGTGTGTTCTCCCGGGGAAGTTGTCCCTGGATCCCGGGACCTGGCAGTGGCGGGCTGCACAGACTCCCTGGAAGGGAGGTGTGGATAGTGACCTGTGCTCGCACACAAGCTTCTTGGTGGCGGCAGCAGCAGCCCTAGCGTCCCATGCCTGTCTCTGGAGTCAGCGCTGTTAGCCGCGGCTCGCGCCCGTCTCTGGAGCTCCTTTAAGCAGCGCTCTTAAATCCCCTCTTCTCTGCCCGGGGAGAAATTCCAGCTGCAGGTATGGGTGACACATCGTCTTCTTTAGCAGGTGGCAGCCTGGCAACTCCTCTCCATTCTTTGATCAAAACAGAAATTTTCCTTTGCTTCTGAACCAAACTCAGTCTTGATCTGTTGACTCCAGTGACACTGGGCAGGGGGACCATTGTTGGGGCCCACTCTCGTTTTTCATTTACTGGTGCTCGGGTTCGCCATTCCAGCCACTTTGCTAACAATCTCCCCACTTGGAGAGTCAGCACCTTTAACCTCCTGTTTCGCACAGTTTGCAATTTGTGCAGAGGATCCAGGCTGATTCTTAACCACTGCGTCACCAGGGAAGTCTCATACCCTGTGCATTCTTTTTGTTTTTGTTTTTTTTTCGGTACGCGGGCCTCTCACTGTTGTGGCCTCTTCCGCCGCGGAGCACAGGCTCTGGACCCGCAGGCCCAGTGGCCATGGCTCACGGGCTCAGCCGCTCCGCGGCACGTGGGATCCTCCCGGACTGGGGCACGAACCTGCGCCCCCTGCATCGGCAGGCGGACTCCCAACCACTGCGCCACCAGGGAAGCCCCCCCTGTGCATTCTTTTTTTTTTTTTTTTCCCTGTGCATTCTTGATGGGAGCTTTCTCTAGGGCCGGATGCAGATCCCACTTGCTCATCTTCAAGCTGACAGTAGCCCACGGTTTTCAGGGAATGCTGATCAGGAATATGCATGTCCCTTGCTTCCCTCTCAAATCCATTATCTCTGCCCGCCGTGCCTTCCCTGTTTTGGCAGCTAGGTTCTCTGATGACTCTGGAGCTGTTGTATACATTATTCATACATCTTTTTATATCACCTACTGTGGCACCAGCTGGGGACAGCAAATACTACAAACATGGCACCAATAAAAAAGAATGTGTAATCAGTCTTTAAAAATTCCTTCTTGTCTGCCGAGGGCAGCACATAGGGTGGAAAGTGAACAGCTGGCTGGTCCTTGCTAATTTTGAGGCAGCTTCACTCCGAAAATGATTTCTGCTTCACCATCATTCTCTCCCTGACCTCTGGAAGAGGCAGATCCCAGAAACCCAGCAGAATTTATGGGGAGGATGTACATGTCTGATCCCATGAGGGGAAAAATAATTTTAAAAAACACATTATACCTTCACCATAAGTACAGGGTATGATTACTGGCTCTGTCTCTCAGATGCTGACAGAGAAGTGGGGCTTTTTGGTTATTGCTTATTTATTTTTTTCCTTCCATTTTGTTTTATTGAGACATAATATTTACACAGTAAAGTGCACTCATCTTAAATGTGCAATTTGATGATTTTTTTTTACACATGTGTACGCCGTTGTTGTGGGTTGAATTGTGTCCCCACAAAAGCTATGTTGAAATCCTAACCCACAGGACCTCAGCATGTGACCTGATTTGGTAGCAGGGTTGTTGCAGATATAATTAGTTAGGGTGAGGTCATAGTGGATTGGGGTGGGCCCTTAGTCCAATATGACTGGTGTCCCTGTAAGAAGAGAGAAATTTGGGCACACACACACACAGACACACACACACACACACACACACACACACACACACACACAAGGGAGAAGGCTATGTGAAGATGAAAGCACAGATTGAGATGATGCCTCTATGAACTAAGAAGTCAAGATTGCTGGCAACCACCAGAAGCTTGAAGGGAGGCATGGAAAGATTTCTCCCTTAGGGCTGCTGGAGAGAGAGCACGGCCCTGCTGACATCTTTATCTCAGACTTCTGGCCTCCAGAACTCTGAGACCACAAATATCTGTTGTCTTAAGCTGCCCGCTTTGCGGTACTTTGTTGTGGTAGCTTAGCAAACTGATATCCCTTGTAACCACCAGGGAGATGCAGATACAGTATCTTTTCAGCACCGAGACATTTCTCTTGGGCTCCTGCCCAGATCATCACCTCCTACTCCACTGAGGTAACCATCTATTCTGATTTCTATGGTCATTGATCTGTTTTGCCTGTTCTTAAACTTTGTATAACTGAAATCATCCAGTAGTAACTCTTCTGTGTCTGGCTTCTTTCACTCAACGTCATGTCTGAGAGATTCCTCGTCCTGCTGTATGTGGAGTTTACTGCTGATTCTTTCCATAAACATTTACTAATCACCTACAGTGTGCTGGGTGCTGTGTTGGGCCCTGAGGATAGGTGGACCATAGGGCTTCCTTGTCCAATTTGGAAGAGAGAATTAGAATCGTAAACCACTCACCATGAGATGGTATGGATGCTCGCTGATTGGGGGTACAGGCTAGGAGAGCCTGCAGAGCACAGGGAAGCCAGGCAAGTATCCACAAGAGAGGTAGGATGCTCATGCTGGACATTCTGGGATTGTGGACTGGCTGGAGTGGAGGCATGGAGTAGGCGTGCAGTGTTGTGGGCAGGGAGCTGTGAGGAGTCCGGTGTGGCTCAGGAATAAAGTGTTGTAGGAGAATGAGAGAGATTTATCTACTGGCAAACTACAGTCCAAACAGGCTGACAACTTGCTTTTGTAATTATAGTTTTATTGGAACACAGTCACATCCATTCCTTTACATATGGTGTTTGGTTGCTTTTGTGCTACAAGTGCAGCCTTGAGTAATTGTGATAGGTTGTGTGGCCCACAAAATGTAAAATATTTACTATTTGGTCCTTTACAAAAAAAAAATACATGAGCTCTGGCCTAGTGTATGTCAGGAGCCATACAGTTTCGCTTCAATTATATCCCTGTTTAATAACCACAGCAGCTCTGCAAGGGAGCCATTGTTGCTCCCTCATCTTAAAGACGAGGATCCTTTGGCTCAGAGAGGTAAAGTGATTTTTTAAAAGATGTTTTCATTGAAGTATAGTTGATTTACAATGTTGTGTTAGTTTCTGCTGTACAGCAAAGTGATTCAGTTATACATATATATATATCCACTCTTTTTAAGATTCTTTTCCCATATAGGTCATTAGAGAGTATTGAGTAGAGCTCCCTATGCTATACAGTAGGTCCTTATTGGTTATCTATTTTATATATAGTAGTGTGTATATGTCAATCCCAATCTCCCAATTTATCCCTCCCCTCCCTTTTCCCCCCTGGTAACCATGAGTTTGTTTTCTACATAACATCTGTGACTCTATTTCTGTTTTGTAAGTAAATTCTTTTGTATAATTTTTTTTAGATTCCACATATAAGTGATACCGTATGGTATTTGTCTTTCTCTGTCTGGCTTCACTTAGTATGATAATCTCTAGGTCCGTCCATGTTGCTGCAAATGGCATTATTTCATTATTTTTATGGCTGAGTAATATTTCATTGTATATAAGTACCACATCTTCTTTAGGTAAAGTGATTTTTTTAAGGTCACAAATGAGCAATAGGAGTAACCTGAGTTCAAAGGAGCTTTTCCAGAGTAACTGGAATCTCTCCAACATTCAGCGATCATTGGAGTAGGCAGGTGGAGGCCAGATTGTGGAGAGTAAGGCATGCATTTTTTTATCTTTGGAGAATGGGGAGACACTGAAGGTTCTTAAGAAAGGGAATGGTGTGATCAGACAGTCTAAGACTGTCACATCCAAGCCCTTTGCTGGGTGTGGGGTCCAGGACTCATCAGGCAGGGTTTGTACTCATCCATGAAAGTCTTCTCAGGAGGGTCATTCATTTGGGAAAGGAGAGAACGTGCTGACCAATATCCTGCATTTCTGAGTTAGGCCTTGGAGCTGGGGGTCTCTCTTGACACAGCCTTGATGATGGCAGGTAGAGAGGAGAGGTGTTTATCAGCCCAGTGCCTGGATTTAGATCTCAGCCTATGTTGTATGCTATTCACTACACAGTGTGTCACTACACACCATCTCATCTCATTCTCATCACAGACCAATAGGCGGGTGCTGTTACCAGCCCCTCTGTGCAGATGGAGAGGAAGAGAATCTGGTCCCTCAGAACCTAGATTAGTGGCTTCAGGGCCTGCAGGGAGAGGGGCATGGGGAGTGACTGCTAATAGGTATGGGGTTTCTTTTGAGGTGAAGAAAATGTTCTGGAATTAGATAGGGGCGATGGTTGCATAACTTTGTGAATATACTAAAAACTACTGAAGTGTACACTTTAAGAGGGTGAATTTTCACTACTATATTTAAAATAGATAACTAACAAGGACCTACTGTATAGCACAGGCAACTCAGCTCAATATTCTGTAATTGCCTAAATGGGAAAAGAATTTGAAAAAGAATGGATACTTGCATGGGCATAACTGAATCACTTTGCTGTAACTAACACATCATTGTTAATCAACTACACTCCAGTGTCAACTATACTCCAATGTAAAATAAAAATTAAGAAAAAGAAAACTACTTATAAAAAACGAGGGCGATTATTACAGTAAAAGTCATATCTTAATTTTAATAATAATAAGAACAACAACACTGATAAAGACTCTCACCCATGATGACACAAGGAGTATTGTCAGGGCTAAGGTTGAACTCAGGCTGTTTTCAGGGTCCCATACCGTCCTTTCCAGATCCTTGTCCACCCATGTCATACTTAAGAAACCCCAAACTACTAGTTTTGTATGCTTCAGAGGGGAAACATACATGGATCCAGGAGATGGTGGGGCAGAGTGGTTGAAGCGCTGGATGGAAGCCCAGCTCTGCCATGCATCAGTGGTGCCTCGGTTTCCCCATTTGGCAAAGTGGTTGGTAGTAACAATACCGATTTCATAGGTTGCTGAGAGGAGTAAATGAGTTAATAAAAGTGATATATTCTGAAGTGTGTCTGGCTGGTAGCAAGTGCTGAGTAAATGTTCTCCTGTCTCTTTCTGGGCTGTCAGGAATCTCAGTCTGGACCTGGCTCATAGTCTTTGAGCTTGGGCGTGCCTGCAGCTGCCTCCTCTCGGTTGTCCAAGAGATCAGGCTGATGCTGTGGTCCAGGTACAAAGGTGAGGGTAGAGAAACCACCCCCCCCGCCCCCCCCACCCCCGGGACTGATAACACTAGACCAACCTTTGTTCTTGGGTCAGTTCTCCACCACCCTGATTTTGAGCACGATAGAAGTAAGGCTTAGCAAATCTGATGATACGGATGTGTGTGTGTGTGTGTCACATAATAATTGTAGTGAGTTTTAATATTCAAATTAGAATTTGAGTGAACTTGGATAATCAAAAACTTTTGAATTCCTCTCGACTCCCCATTCTCTTCTAAGTCTTTGCAAGGCTGAATAGCTTTGAAATGGCCATACCTTTGCATAATAGCTCTCATAAAGCTAATCATTTTAGGTCTGGAAGCATTTTTGCCTGGAGCTATTACAGTCTGCCACTGGTTCCCTAGCTGATATATAAAATCAGGGGAATTGAGGATTTTTTTAGGTGGAGCAAGGGGTGTGAAGGGCCTAGCTGTGGCCCATGTGGAGCATGGAAGGACAGACCAGGCTCCAGGAAAGGTGGCATTGGCTGTGTTCCTTTTGCCATTTTGGGTTATGTTCAGGGAGGGAGAAGAACCCAGCGGAGACTGGAGAAGGTCTATAGTATCGGCTTATTTATTATTTGGGAGAAACTTCCCAAGTCAGTCCTGAAAGGGCCCACTGCCCAACTCCCTCTGAGTTGATGAGTGCCATGTAGGCAATGAAATCTGGTAAGATTTTCCTCCCATTTTTGTCTCTGCTTCCCAGATACCCAGGAGCCCCAGCCACTGGGTAGTGATCACTCTGTTTCCGTGCTTTTGAGTTTATACGTTTAAAATAATCTGAACCTTGAAAATCTGTACATCATGGTAATGGAGGGAGGTTTATTTTAACTGAAATTTTATTGTTTTTTCTAGACAAACCATTCAAATGGTACAAAACTCAAAAGGTACAAAAGCCTCCTACAGACTGAATGTCTGTGTCCCCCACCCCCCAACCGCGACCCCATCAAATTCATAAGTTGAAATCCTACCCCCCAATGTGATGGTATTAGGAGGTGGGGCCTTTGAGAGGTGATTAGGTCATGAGTGTGGAGCCCTCATGAATGGGATTAGTGCTGTTATGAAAGAGACCCCAGAGAGCTCCCTCACCCCTTCTGCCATGTGAGGACACAGCAAGAAGACACCAGGAGACAGCAAATCTGCTGACACCTTGATCATGGACTTTCTAGCCTCCAGAACTGTGAGGAAGAAATTTCTGTTGTTTGTAAGCCACCCAGTCTATGATATTCTTATAGCAGCCCGAATGGACTAAGACAGGGATACACATTGAAAAGTCACCCTTCCATCCCTTTCCTCTGCCTCCAGTTCTCCCCACAGGCAATCAGTGTTATCAGTTTCTTGTCGCCTTCCAGAAAGTATACTTATATCTATAACTATATCTATACCTATACCTACCCATCTCCTATAAATGATAGCTTATTATAAACACTGTTTTACATCTTATTTTTTCCATTTAAATGATATATTGGTTCCCTATTTGCTGCTATAACAAATTACCACAAACTTAGTACTTAAAACAGCACTAATTAATTTTTGTACAATCTGGAGGTCAGAAATCCCAAATGGGTCTCTCTGGGCTAAAACCAAGTTTGCTACCTTGCCTTGTCTAGCGTCTAAAAGCTGCCTGTAGTCCTTGGCTCATGGCCCCTTCCTCCCTCCATCTTCAAAGCCAGCAGCGTAACATCTTCAAATCCCTCTCTGACTCTGACCCTCCTTCCTCCCTATTATAATTATTGTGATTGCACTGGACTCACCTGGATAATCCAGAATAATCTCCTGATTGCAAAATCCTTAACTTAATCCTACCTGTAAAGTCCCTTTTGCCATGTGAGGAGACATATTCTCAGGTTTCAGGGATAAAACATAGACTCTTTTGGGGTCATTATTCTGCCCATTATATTTTATCTTAGAGTTTGTTCCACGTTAGGGCATAGAGTGTTCTTTTCCTTTTATCGGCTGCACAGATCTATTCCATTGTTTGATGTGCCATAATTTATTTAACCAATCCCCTCTTGATGAACACTTAGCTTGTTTCCAGCCTCTTGCTCTTAGAACCGGTACTGCAAGGAATAACACTTTATTTGGCACTTTTGCTAGTATATCTGAAGAATTTCAAGAGGTGGAATTGCTGCGTGAAAGGGAATGTAATTTTATTAGATATTGCCAAATTGCTCTAAGGTGGTTAAAAATTTATTACAGAAAATTTCAAATATATTAAAAGTAGAGAGAGTAGTTTAATGCATGCTGTGTACCCATGATGCCATTCAACAATTCCCAGCTCATGGCCAATCTTCTACACCCCTCATACACTTTCCACCCCCGCCCCCAATGCCTCTGTACTAAAGAAGCAAAATCCAGACATTGCATATTCCGAAGGAGAGACTTTAACGTTTTAAACACAGTAGCATCTGTTAATGAGATTCTTGTGGTGGGACTGCAGAGAGGAGAATCCTTCACAGATGTTACATTTGGAACACCTGTGTTCCTAGGACAGTGACCACCCCACCCCCAACCTGGGAAAGGCTGGGCATCTGCCATCTGCTATCATTGTTGCTTGTTGCGGAGACAGTGGCCCATCCCACCCAACCTCCCCAGAGGATGATCTCAGAAATCAGCTTTGCACTGCAGATTTGCAGAGATGATGTTCTGGAAGGTTGAGTGGTTAGGAACGAGCTCACTCAGCCCGCTGCTTTGGAACTCTGATACTGAGCGGCCCCAGAGCAATAAAAAAGTACTTCTGACTTGCCATGTCTGCACGTCATCAGCAAGTGAGAGCCCTCTCTGTCACACACCAGAACTTTGATATCTTGCCTAATCAAATTTTTGCACCATTTTTCTGAGAGTAATAAAAGAGGATCTCAGTGGGGATGGGCTTTTGGGGAGACTGGCTCTCTGTGTGTGGGGTGTGCTTTTCTGCACCATTCCTATCTTGACGGAGGATGGACTCTAGCTTGGCGAGTTCGAGGGGGTTACATTTATGACAGCACAACCGGGAAGGTAAGTTATCCTCCCGTCAGTGTCAGAGTGTTGGTTCCTTTCTGAGTCACCAAATCTAACGAAACATCCCAGGGAAGCAGGCAAGGTGACGTTATGCCCAATTTCAAGATGCAGAAAAAGAAGGCACAGAAATGTGAAAAGACATAGAAATAAAATCACTTCCGAGATTTGCATCCCCCTCCCATTCCAGCAGTGATTCCCAGCAGCGATTCTCAAGGGCTTCTCCCTGCCTCTGCCTCCATAGCTGCCTCCCTGCTCCAGGCCCACTGCATCTCTCCTCTTGGTCATTAAAGTGCCTCTGACTGGCTCTTCGGCTCCTGTCCTTCCTCCTGCAGCAGCCAGAATATGTCACCCCCATGCTCACATCTCCTCCTGCAGCTCCATCTCACTGGGCAAAGCCAAGCCCCCCACCTCCTGCTGCTCTACGCATGCCCTCCTCACCTGCTCTGGGTGATCCTGCAACCAACCAAGTTGTAGGTCACTCATTCTTGCTGTGCTCTCCACCTGGAATGCTCTTCTCATAAGAGAGCTGCAGGACTTGACCCTGGCCTTCAGGGTCATTTTCCCTGGCCACTCAGCTGAGGCTGCAACCCATGCCCCACACTTATTCCCTTTCTTGCTTTACTTTACCCTTTAGCACTTAGAACTCAGTCACTCGCTTTCTAACTGCACCTATATATGTATATGTAATGTGCATGTATTATACGTGTAATGTCTTAATATATAGTTATATATACATATATTATTACATTACTACATATTAATTAGCTATAACTCTATATTAATACATTCCATACATGATATATTAATAACACATTTAAAAAAATTATTTATTTTATGTATTTCTGGCTCTGTTGGGTCTTCGTTGCTGCGCACGGGCTTTCTCTAGTTGCGGCGAGCGGGGGCTACTCTTTGTTGCAGTGCGCAGGCTTCTCATTGTGGTGGCTTCTCTCGTTGTGGAGCACAGGCTCTAGGCGCGTGGGCTTCAGTAGTTGCGGCATGCGGGCTCGGTAGTTCTGGCTCACGGGCTCCAGAGCACGGGCTCAGTAGTTGTGGTGCATGGGCTTAGTTGCTCCGGGGCATGTGGGATCTTCCTGGACCAGGGCTCGAATCCCCTGCATTGTCAGGCGGATTCTCAACCACTGCGCCACCAGGGAAGCCCCAATAACACATGTTAATATATTAATTTTTTTTACTGTCTGTCTCCCTCACCTAGACTGTCGGCCCCATGAGATCCATGATTTTTGTCCATCTTGCTCACTGCTGTACCCTCAGTGTCTGAAGCAGTGCCTGGCACACAGTAGGTGCTCAATAACCATTTTTTGAGTGATGACTGGATCCAGGGCTGATCAGGGAGCTCTGATTACAGCAACCCTGCCTTGGAGTGGGCAGGCTGTCCATTATCTAGAGAGCAGTGGTTTAATTTTTTTTTTTTTTAGGTGTGCAGTAGTACAGTAGTATTGTAGAGTTCAGAAGGATTTTTGTTTCCTTGATTGACAAGATTTTCCTGCTTGTTGCATCTGGGACCTCAGCCTTAAACTTTTTGTTTCTTCTCGCACCCCCTGAGCCCTGGGCAGTATAGGGAGGGTTTGGCTGCCCCGCTGCTGGGCCCTGAACTAGGCACCACCATCGTAAGGAAACTTCATCAGAAATTCAACTGGTACCTAAAAGACAAAAACAAACAAACAAATAAACAAAGTGTAAGTGAATGACTGTTTTTAGGCTAGAATTTAATTATAAAACCTGCAGAGAAACATTCCAATTTCGGCTGAAATTTGTGACGAACTTTGGTGTTTCAGATGTGGGAGGGGAAAGCACTTAACCATTTGGGGTCTGCTGGTGCCCAAGATGGATCTGAAAATGTTCCAGGATCATTCCCAGAGCCTTGAAGAGTTGATACAAGATGGGGCTAAAGGCACCCTTCCCCCAAATCAGGGCGGAGAATGAGTGGGTGTAGGGGGTGCAAGGGGGCCTCCATTCGAGGGCACGTGGGTGTGCTGCTGCGGCATCCCTCAGTGGGGGAAGTGGGGCTGCTGTCCTGCTCCTTCCAGCAGATATCCCATCTGCTGTTACATCTGTGATTATAACATCAACCTTGGCGTTCACAAAGACACATCAAGCCAGGCACTCAGGAATCAAACTCCATTCTAGTATTTAGCTCTTGGCCAGATGTAGGACTCTTAGGCGCTGGGTGAACCTGCAGTGGGACAGGTGGGGCCGCATAAGATGTCTCCTCGGGAGGCCCTCCTTTGAGGCTTTCTCAGACTAATTCTCAGTCACTTTTCCATCTAGGTCTGCTTTTAGCTTTTCGGCAACTTCAAGTCAGTTGGGATGTTGCCTCAAAGGAGGTTTAGGTGTTTCTCTAAGTTCTTTTTTCTTGTAATTTATTATTTTCTTTTAAATTGTGCAACATTTCCAACATGCAGAAATAAACAGACAACAAGGAAATAATACCCCCATTAACATAACTTTTCAATATAGGCTTTGGATCATTTTTGGTTTCTTAAGAAACAACATCACAGATACAGCCAAGCCCCACAGAATCCCATATCCCTCCTTCCCAGAGGGAAGCACCGTCTGAAGCTCCTTCCTACACATGATTCCCCGAGTGCACACTTGCCCCACACGCTAACCTGCACTGTGGCTCCTGGAAAGGGCCTCATGTGTCTGGGGCACTACCCCAGGAAAAAGTTTGTAGGTGGCCACCTAGTATATGATGAGACAAATGGCCTGAAGAGGTAAAGAGAGATAAATATACAATTGGTTTCATCATTTTCTTTCACACATGTGTGTACATTATTTTACATTTTTGTCACTTTTCTTTCTCTCAATTGCAACCTGCTGCCGAAAGTTAAAATGAGTGTTGAGATGGCTCAGTGATTGGCTTTTAGTTGCTGCCTAGATGCTCAACATGGCAGAAGAGGGATGCCCAGGGGATTATTTGTGTCTGTCACTGCACAGGTTTGCAAGTGTGCGCATGCTCACCGTCCCTTGCCCCCACCAGTAACACATAGTTGCTCCTACCATGGTTGTGTTGCTGCACAATTCAGTTCAGTGTTTAGCTCTCTGGAAGAAAGAAGTATGTTCTTATCAACTACAGGTCGCCATAAAAGTAGGTAGGGGGTGGAATAAGCAACCACTGCCTCCTAGAATAACATGATGAAAGTGAAAGCCAAGTAGCTGAATGAATCCATGTGAAAAAAGGCACAAAATATACAGTTTTGTTGTCGTTCAGTTGTAAATATTCAGTAATTTCTATTGTGATTTCTCCTTTAACTCATGGATTGTTCAGAAGGATATTTTTAATTTTCCAAATGTATGCTTGTGTTTAGCTGTCTTTTTACTGTCAATTTCTAATTTTGCTGCATTATAGTGAGAAAATGTCATCTGTATAACGAAAATTATGTGGATTTTGTTGAGATTTTCCTTATGGCCTATATATGTGGTCAATATTTTGCATTTGTGCCATGTATGCTTAAAAGGAATGTGGATGATCTGCTTTGTAGGATGATCTGTTTAATTTTTAAATATATTATCAAAATTAGCAGTGTAATTGAAGTCTAACTTCTTTCTCTGTCTGCTAGATCTCTCAGAACTTTATATGTTAATCAGGGTAACACTAGACAGTGTTGTTGTGACAAAGAAACCCTGGAATCTCAGAGGTTTCACACAATAACCATTTACTTATCACCCACATAACAGTCCAGTGCAAGTCAGGAGCTCTCTTGGTGGCCCTCCTCTAACAGTGTTTCAGAGGTCTTGGAGGTTTCCATCTTGTAATTCTGCCATCTCCTGTAGCCATGCAGATGGGAAAGAGAGGAAGCATGGAGAACCCACACTTGCTTTTAATTACCTTGGACCAGAAGGGACATGTGATTTCTTACATTCCTTTTGGTGGAAATGCAGTCACATGGTAACCACAAGAGAGGCTGGAAAATGTAGTCTTCCTACATGTTCAGGATGTGCTCATGGAGTGGTAGTACTTTGAGGGGGCCTTGAAGACCCTTCTACTCCTCCATTTCACAGACAAGAACAACTGAGTTCTAGAGCGGGAAGTCATTGGTCCCACCAGTTAGTGGCAAGATTGAGATCAACACTGCAATATCTTTGCCTCTCTGCCATCATGTTCTTCCTCTATCTCCACTCTACTGATTTCTTCACTTTCTCTCTACAAACCTCTCAGTGCTGAGTACGTAAAAGATAGTGATTAATCTGAGCTTCTCAAGAAAGTGCTTTCCTGGTTGGCATTGGGAACAAGAAATCTCAGTGGATTAAAAACATCAAGTGGTAGCACTTCTGTGAATGGCTCCCAAATTAGTCCCTTTACTGTTTTTCCCCCACGAAGTGCAGTTGCAGGAAACACACGTAACCTGAGATGAAGCACATATTAGAGCAAGGTTCTCTCCATAGCATTATCTATTACTCTAATGAGCACGAAAAAGGGGAGAGAGGATGCTCTCTCTCTAGCTATTATTACCTCCACTACAGAGTTGACATACACAAGCTCATAATTGCATTATGTTTTATTCAACAAAATAACTTTAATGTTGTAGCTTAAATTGAATTCACTAAAACATCTTCATCTCTAGCATAATGTGCCTCAAGTGTCTTCTTGGTGCCTGTGTTTTCTCCAGAATTATAGTGCTGAAGCTATGGAAATGGAGAGATTATATGCAATCTGCAAAACAATGTGGCTATAACGTGGTAATTGGCCTTCCACATAATTAAAGGAACATTTCCTCATCAGAGCTGTACCATTAGAGCTGTACCATCAGAGATCCAAAGGCTATCGTAAAAATCATCCACTTAGGAAAACTTTATTCCCAGTAGCCTATAAAAATCTGGTTATGCAAACAGATTTGCTTACTCCATAACATTAATGGCTACTCACAGTTAAAAAATAAGCAAGGTGATTGACCTATAATCTGCCTCCTTCGTGACCGACTGTCATTTTTATTTTGATGGTCGGGAGCTTTTTGACTCTGTGAAAATTATTCACAGGTGGCATCAAGACCCAGGGAAGGAATCTCAAACACCAACAATCTGTGTATTCCCAGTCTGTTAATCAATAGAAAATCACTTCAACTGGATTAGGATCTTGTACCTGGCAGAAGGCTCTTATAGACAATGGAATTGGATTCTTACACTTGATGTGACACCCTCTTGAGTCAGATCATATTTTTGTTTGATAGACACTTGCTGGAAAATTGCTTTAGGGTCTGTGTAATAACGGAAGTCCTGTTTTTTAGATTTAATCTTTAAAAAGCAATATTAAATGTTTTGAGTTATTTTGAATATGATCTTTAAATATGGTCCTGAATAACGCATACTGAAGAAACCACCAATCAGTGTTTTTTGGGAAGATGTCTGAGGGTTGGAAGATCTCTTCCCTTCATCTGTCCCCCGGGTTCTATTCTTATTCCTCTGAACCTTCTTTTGGGAGATCACCTACTGCCAGGATCCTTCTGTTGCAGGAAGGGGGACCCCTTCCAAGTCCTGAGAGTGGGCTCTTGTCTAACACTCGGAAATGAATTGTCTGAGGAGACACACTGCGGCGAGCCGCTTCTGACCAGCAGAATGACGAATCACCACACGCTAGATTCTTCTCGCATCACACTTTATTGGAGTACAGCTTGGTTTCAGGCGGATGGAAGGAAAACCCCGTACGCTCGAGCCTGTCTGCTTATATAAGGGCTTAAGGACTCGTGTAAGTCCCTGATTCGTCCGTATGGTTATCGCATTTCGCAAGCCGGACTTTGGATAGGCCACTGTTTCAAAACCTGATTAGCATATTAGGTGCATGCGCCCTAGCGGCATGCTTAGCGCATGCGCAATGGCTATCCAGCCGCGCCCTACAACACACCTACTGACAAAGCAAAATACTTTATTGGGAAGGGGTACCCGGGCGGAGAGCAGCAGGGTAAGGAAACCCAGGAGAACTGCTCTGCGACGTAGCTTGCAGTCTCAGGTTTTAAGGTAATGGGGTTAGTTTCTGGGTTGTCTCTGGCCAGTTATCTTGCTTGGCCCATATTTGGTCTGACTCAGGGTCCTTCCTGGTGGCACACGCATCTCTCAGCCAAGATGGATTCCAGTGAGTAGGATTCTGGGGAGTTGGTAGGACATATGGACTGGCATCTCCTCCCTCCTTTTGTCCCTTCTCGAATTCTCCTGGTTAGTTTTCATGGCAGCACCACGTTCCCTGTCTCTAGCAAGACAACTCATGTAAGTGGTTATCATCGTGCCTGGCCAAGGTGGGTGGTTTCAGTCAATGGTTCCCTAACACTTCAATCTTTATTTACATTCCAGAACTCTCTGCATGACTCCACTCTGGCGTATCAAACTGTACACGGGTCACTTCCACTTGTATGTCCCTCTTGCACTGACCTCAGCTTACCCTTCCTTTCCTGACTTCTTCTTCTGCTTGGGTTCATCAGGTCCAACTCACCCCACCATCCATCATGCTTCCAAAAAACTTAGATGCCATCCTGCATTCTCCCCCCGCCCCCACCTCAATCAAGTTAGTCCATCTTCTCCCCTCCATCCACATGGCCACAACCTTGGTTCAGACAACTATCTTGTCTCACTTGGCTTATAGCAGCCTCCCACCTGGTATCCTCCCCCGCATCCATCCTCCAGAGACAGATTTCTGTTTTTATAGCACAAAGAGGATTGTTACTCCTCTGGCTCCCTTTGTCCACACGATAAACATGGCTGATGAAAAACTTTATGGTTTGGCTCCAACTTACTTCTGCATTCCTCACCCCTTACTCTAATGATTAAATGAACTTCTTTCAGCTCCATGAACACACTTTCTTTTTCTTTTTTCATAAAGGATTCTCGAGAGGACTTTCTAAATCCACTCATTTTATTTTATTTTAATTATTTTTTAAATTAAATTTTTATTTTTGGCTGTGTTGGGTCTTTGTTGCTGGGTGCGGGCTTTCTCTAGTTGCAGCGAGCAGGGGCTACTCTTCGTTGTGGTGTGCGGGCTTCTCATTGCTGTGACTTCTCTTGTTGTGGAGAGCACGGGCTCCAGGTGCATGGGCTTCAGTAGTTGTGGCACGTGGGCTCAGTAGTTGTGGCTCGCGGGCTCTAGAGCGCAGGCTCTGTAGTTGTGGCGCACAGGCTTAGTTGCTCTGCGGCATGTGGGAACTCTTTCATCTCTCATTTTTTGCATATGCTGGTCCTCTGCTTGGAACAATCTTCCACCATCTTCTTTATTTACCTAGATAACTCTTATCACCTTCTAGTCTTCAACTTAAGGGTTGTCTGATGGGGAAGTATTTCTGACCATCTGACACTTGATTATGTGCCCTTTCCACTGCCCATGCAGACCCTTATCCTAGCACTTTCCAACAACCAAAGCAGATTATAAACAACGGTTTGGCCCAGAGCTTGGGAAAAAAAAATTTTCTCCTACACCGAGATTCTTCCTTTTAACATTTTTATTGGAATATAATTGCTTTACAATGCTGTGTTAGTTTCTGCTGTATAACAAAGTGAATCAGCTATACGTATACATATATCCCCATATCCCCTCCCTCTTGCGCCTCCCTCCCACCTTCCCTATCCCACCCCTCTAGGTCGTCACAAAGCACGGAGCTCCCTGTGCTATGCGGTTGCTTCCCACTAGCTGTCTGTTTTACATTTGGTAGTGTATATATATGTCCACGCCACTCTCTCACTTCATCCCAGCTTACCCTTCCCCCTCCCCACTCCTCAAGTCCATTCTCTACATCTGCGTCTTTATTCCTGTCCTGCCCCTAGGTTCTTCAGAACCTTTTTTTTTTTTTTTAAGATTCCATATATATGTATTAGCATACGGTATTTGTTTTTCTCTTTCTGACTTACTTCACTCTGTATGACAGTCTCTAGGTCCATCCACCTCACTACAAATAACTCAATTTCGTTTCTTTTTATGGCTGAGTAATATTCCATTGTATATATGTGCCACATCTTCTTTATCCATTCATCTGGCGATGTACATTTAGGATGCTTCCATCTCTTAGCTATTGTAAATAGTGCTGCAGTGAACATTGTGGTACATGACTCTTTTTGAATTATGGTTTTCTCAGGGTATATGCCCAGTAGTGGGATTGCTGGGTCATATGGTAGTTCTATTTGTAGTTTTTAAAGGAACCTCCATACTGTTATCCATAGTGGCTGTATCAATTTACATTCTTACCAACAGTACAAGAGGGTTCCCTTTTCTCCACACCCTCTCCAGCATTTATTGTTTGTAGATTTTTTGATGATGGCGATTCTGACCAGTATGAGGTGATATCTCACTGTAGTTTTGATTTGCATTTCTCTAATGATTAGTGATGTTGAGCATCCTTTCATGTGTTTGTTGGCCATCTGTATATCTTCTTTGGAGAAATATCTATTTAGGTCTTCTTTCCATTTTTGGATTGGGTTGTTTTTTGATATTAAGGTGCATGAGCTACTTGTATATTCTGGAGATTAATCCTTTGTCAGTTGCTTCATTTGCAAATATTTTCTCCCATTCTGAGGGTTGTCTTTTTGTCTTATTTATGGTATCCTTTGCTGTGCAAAAGCTTTTAAGTTTCACTAGGTCCCATTTGTTTATTTTTGTTTTTATTTCCATTTCTCTAGGAGGTGGGTCAAAAAAGATCTTGCTGTGATTTATGTCATAGAGTGTTCCGCCTATGTTTTCCTCTAAGAGTTTGCTAGTGTCAGCCCTTACATTTAGGTCTTTAATCCATTTTGAGTTTATTTTTGTGTATGGTGTTAGGAAGTATTCTAATTTCATTCTTTTACATGTAGCTGTCCAGTTTTCCCAGCACCATTATTGAAGAGGCTGTCTTTTCTCCATTGTATATTCTTGCCTACTTTATCAAAGATAAGGTGACCATATATGCGTGGGTTTATCTCTGGGTTTTCTATCCTGTTCCATTGATCTATATTTCTGTTTTTGTGCCAGCACCATGTTGTCTTGATTACTGTAGCTTTGTAATACAGTCTGAAGTCAGGGAGCCTGTTTCCTCCAGCTCCATTTTTCTTTCTCAAGATTGCTTTGGCTATTTGGGGTCTTCTCTGTTTCCATACAAATTGTGACATTTTTTGTTCTAGTTCTGTGAAAAATGCCAGTGGTAGTTTGATAGGGATTGCATTGAATCTGTAGATTGCTTTGGGTAGTAGAGTCATTTTCACAATGTTGATTCTTCCGTTCCAAGAACATGATATATCTCTCCATCTGTTTGTATCATCTTTAATTTCTTTCATCATTGTCTTATAGTTTTCTGCATACAGGTCTTTTGTCTCCTTAGGTAGGTTTATTCCTAGGTATTTTATTCTTTTTGTTGCAATGGTAAATGGAAGTGTTTCCTTAATTTCTCTTTCAGATTTTTCATCATTAGTGTATAAGAATGCAAGAGATTTCTGTCCATTAATTTTGTATCCTGCTACTCTACCAGATTCATGGGTTAGCTCTAGTAGTTTTCTGGTAGCATCTTTAAGATTCTCTATGTATAGTATCATGTCATATGCAAACAGTGACAATTTTACTTCTTCTTTTCTGATTTGGATTCCTTTTATTTCTTTTTCTTCTCTGATTGCTGTGGCTACAACTTCCAAAACGATGTTGAATAATAGTGGTGAGAGTGGCCACCCTTGTCTTGTTCTTGATCTTAGTGGAAATGGTTTCTTTTTTTATCCTTGAGAACAACGCTGGCTGTGGGTTTGTCATATTTGGCCTTTGTTGAGGTAAGTTCCCTCTGTGCCTACTTTCTGGAGGGTTTTTATCATAAATGGGTGTTGAATTCTGTCGAAAGCTTTTTCTGCATCTATTGAGATGATCATATGGTTTTTCTCCTTCAATTTGTTAATATGCACACTGAGATTCTAAGATGCTGAACTGGAATTCCCCTGAAACCTCCTGCTTTCTCACCTAAGTTCAGTGTCATCTGGGGGCTTGCAGGGCAGGGCTGGTGACCATTTAGGGAGGAGCAGTGCTTTGAAAAGTCAACTGGAGAACAGTGTCATTGACAGATGGCACCTCAGAGTGCAAGTTAACTCTGAGAGAGAAACTCACCCCATGGAGAAAATTTGCCCAGCCTAACAGCCATACCAGAATAAAGGGCTTTTTCTGTGGGCTCTCATAGGTGCAAACAGCTGGAAGGTTTTGATTTCAGCTGGAACCATGTTCCTCTGTGGCACATACCGCTCGGCAGCAAACGTTCACTCATTGATTCAAAGTGCTTACAGAAGCGGTTTAAGGGGAGTGGTGACAGTGTGTGTTATGGCTCTGCCAGCGGCCAGTGGAGCTGGCCACTCTGCACAGCTGTGCAAGGGTATTTTGAAAAGTGGCTTGGCCCAACAGGAGCAACTGATCCTGCAGCCTGATTGGGGCTATTTTTGCAGAGCCCCAAACCAGGGCACTCGTTCAGATGCATAAAAAAGCTTAACTCTCTACCTCCTCTGCTGAACTCCATTTGCTCTTTACGGCACATCTCTATCCATAAGTGCTTTTTACCAATAGTTACCTGTAGCCCTCCTCCAGTCTCCCCTTGTCAGTGCCTCTCAGCAGGGGGCAGGAGGAAATCCTTGATGAATCTGCTTGGACGGTTTGGAGGACTCTGGCAAGACCCTTAGGTGTTTGCATTTTTAAATTGGTTACTAGTTATCTCAAATGAGTTTCTAATCAGTAAAGCTTCAGGCATTGTAGGGAAGTGAAGTGAAAATATGTAAATATTGTGGGGGAAGTTTCCCTTCTCTACGTCTGCCCCACGAGTGAATTTTACTTTCCCTAGTTTCTTTTCTTTGAGTCCATTGGTTTTCTAATCTCTTAGTTGGGGTCCTTGGGGGTGGGTGATTGGGGTGGTTATTTTAAAGTCAGGTTTGTAAGTTAGGACAGTCTGGTGAAGTCATGCATTATCCTGTTTGCTGTGGCCGATTGTAATGTCAATACTATCTCCCATCCTATGGATTCTTTTTTTTTTTTTGTATAAATTTATTTATTTATTTTTGGCTGCACTGGTTCTTCATTGCTGTGCTCGTGCTTTCTCTAGTTGCAGCAAGTGGGGGCTACTCTTCGTTGTGGTGAGCAGGCTTCTCACTGCAGTGGCTTCTCTTGTTGCGGAGCACAGGCTCTAGGTGTGTGGGCTTCAGTAGTTGTGCGTGGGCTCAGTAGTTGTGGCTCGCGGGCTCTAGAGCACAGGCTCAGTAGTTGTGGCGCACTGGTTTAGTTGCTCCGTGGCATGTGGGATCTTCCTGGTCCAGGGATCGAACCCGTGTCCCCTGCATTGGCAGGTGGATCTTAACCACTGAGCCACCAGGGAAGTCCCATCCTATGGATTCTTTTAGAAACCCGTCACATCCCTATGGAGAGCCAGACTATGATTTCGCTCCCTTTGAATCTGACTGTTTCCACAAATAGGATGCAGCAGCAGTAACTCTTCTGTGACTTTGGAGGCTAAGTTCTCTTTGCAAACTTATTCTTTGAATCTGCCACCATGCTGTGAGGAAGCCCAAGCAGCCTGTGGCAAGGCCCAAGTGGAAGAACTGAGGCCTCTGGCTCACAGCCCTGGCTGGGATCTCAGCTGACTCTGACATCAACTCTCTAGCCACGGAATAGGCTGTCTTGAGAATGGTCCCTCCAGCTCCCACTGAAGTCACCCCAGCTGATACTGCGAAGAGCAGAAATAAGCCTTTCCTGTGGAGCCCTGAACAAATTATGTACTTTTTTAGCCACTAACTTTTGGAGCAGTTTGTTATACGGCAAAAGATAATCAGAACATCTACTTTGCATAAAGCTCTGTGGGGATAATTAAGAGGACACTGGAGTTAGAATGCCTGGGTTCAAATCCCCTCACCACCCTACATCATCTAGGTGACTTATAGCAAATTCCTTAACCTCCTTGTTTCTCAGATTCCTCACCTGTAACATAGGGATGAAAATAACATCTACCTCATGGATGTCATGAAGGTTTAATAATAACAACAATGATAATAATTTGGATGGGTGATTCTATCCCGTGAATGTGAATTCCTTCACACATATTTTTGGAATGCCTATTAGATGCCACACTTTGCTACGCACTGGGGGGAGAGTGATGAGAAAAATAGCCTTGGTCTCTCCCTCCTGGAGCTTACAGTCTAGTGGGGCACATGGACCCTAAACAGATAAACAACAAGGCAACATATTATGGCCAATTATGATAGCTTTTCTGAGGAAGTGACATTTAGACTGAGACTTGGATGAGGTGTGGGTGTTAGAAGATGGGAATCCCAGGGAAGAGCATGTACAAAGGCCCTGAGGCTCTAAAGGAAGGACCTCCCCCAATTTGGGCCTCATTCAGTACATCACAGTCATGCACATTTGCTCAAGCATCTGTAGGTGCTTCTTCCTGACAAGTATCTAAGTAGTTTCTGGCTCCTTTTTATAGAATTTCACCAATGCCCATGATTTGAAATATCCTCAAGGCTGCTGGCTCCAAAACCCAAACCCAATGAACACAATGAAGTGTGCATCAGTCAGGATTCTTGGCTGCAAACACCAGCAACTAACCTGGTCTAAGAAGCAAGAAGAGAGTTTACTGTAAGGTTCTTGGGGGCTTGCAGAATCCACAGGTAGCTTCAGAACCAGGCTTGGGGAATGGTCAGGAATGCTGTGTGTGCGTGCGTGCGTGCGTGTGTGTGTGTGTGTGTGTGTGTGTGTGTGTGTTTGTGGCAGTTGGAGCCAGCCAGGTGGAGCTGCCTATTGGGATAGAACTGACCCCTGTCTTTGCAATCCTTTATCAAGAGCCAAAGTCCTGGTAGGAAGCATCATGGGTGTTTGGGAAGGGGCTTGGCAGTGGGAAATGGGCTTTGGGATATACCTCCTGCCAAGGCTGTACACAGTGAGGACTTCTCCCCAAAGACAGATCAGGATGCTAATGGGGGTGTTGGCAGAGACTGACAAAAGTCCACTCTCACATCTTTCTTGGAATGCTTTTCATGGAGGAGACGGTGGCTGTGTTCCCTGGCCACCCTGGCTTCCTTGAGAGAAGTAGTGACTCCAGAATTCATTTTGGATTCATTTCTGCCTTTTCCTCACCTTCTCCTGATGGGAGGCACCATCGGGGTCTGAGAACTTGTCTGACCAGGAGGTGAGCGCCAGCCTCATTGCAAGGCAGCCGTGCTACATAAAGATGTTCTCACATGACATCACTGCTTTGGACTCCTTCCTAATTCACTTGTGGCTTTTATAGCCTTGGCTTCCTGACATGAGTGTACAGCATTTGTCATTATGGGACTCGGTGCAGCTTTAGGGCTGGTCTTCCTCATTTCTCCTCTTCTCTGTACTTTCATTTCATTGGAAATTATCCAAAGCATTCTCTCCTTTGTGCCCAGTGCACAGACCTTGGCTCTGAATTTGAGAGGGAAAATTATGACCCTTTGTCAATACATGGGTGGATTTGACCATGAGGCATTCTGGGCCTCCCTGGGTTGGGTTAATGGGGAAGGGCAGGGAGACTGAGCAGAGTGGGGCTGGAGGAACCGAGTCAGCTTTAATGAGGGGATGGTGAACCCCAGCATTCTCATTACTATGTAAAGAAGGGGTGGAGAATGTAGGCAGGCTTTGGTGGGGGTTTATGCTATCCAAGGTGGTCCAGCCATGGGTGTAGAGCCAGCAACTGCAATTCTGAACCAGTGCTGACCCTTGATCCAAGTTTGGTGGCCTGAGAATTGGAGAAAAGGTGCTACCCAGTGCCTGAAGGTATGGGTGTCAGTGATAGAGGCCAGTATCTTGGAGGAGAACCAGGAGGGTCTAGGCAGAAGTGCACTCTGGCATTGTGGCTTTGGAGTCAGAAAGAGCTCATTTGGAATCCTGGCTGTGCCATTGACTTGGTGAAACTGACTTAATTTCTCTGAATTATAAGACTATAAACTGACTTAATTTCTCTGAATTATAAGACTATAAATTCTCCTCATCTGTAATATGGAGAAGAAAATGGAATCCATGCCTCATAGGGTTATTTCAAGAAATAATTGATATGATGCCTGGTAAACTCTTACCATAATTCCTGGCACCTAGAAAGTGCTCAAAACATGTTAACTATTGTTGATAAAGACTAGGGAGGCTGTGGCTTGCTGGGTATGCCCCCGACTTATCCCAGGACCACTACAAATAACTCCACAGCTGCAAGGTGGCTTCCAGGAACCACTGCTGGTGACCTGAGCTAGGTTGTCCAAACTGGGTTGACATCTTTAATGCCCATTTCTGAGGCTGCAGGCTTCCTCTAAAATGGCTACAGCCACTATCTCACCTCCATAGACAGTCCCCTCCTACTCTCCCATTTCTCTTTGATACTCCCCTCCCCTGGGATCCCCAGATCCCATCCTTCTGCCTAGACTCTTTGGATACCCAGTTTGCTTCCTTGTCTCCCAGGATTCCACTTCTCTTTAGGTAGCTCAGTGGCTAATGGTGCCCACCAAGTGCCAAGTTCATGTTCTTGAAAATCCAACCCCAGATAGTCCAAGAGGAGGGTCAGGTGCCCCTGATTGCTGGGTTCCGGGGTAGGGGTTGGTTTATAAAAAGGAGGAATAGCGTCTTCCCCAGTTCCTGCAACTGAGGAGGATGGAGGGGCAGGAACCAACAGCCTTTGCTCTTGGCTGGTGAGATTCTTGGTCTTTTGGGTTTGTCAGCTAAGTTGGATATTGAGGATCAGTTAAAATATGTAAACATTGACTTCAGTAAAGGTCAGAGGATGGGTGTCTTGTCTTTATCTCTTCATGGGGTATTTTTCCAGGCTTCAGCATCTATCCCACTGAAGCAGAAAAGGGAATGTGTTGGTTGACATAACCAGACCATGGAACAGCTTTCTCTTGCCCATTTCCTCTCCACCTCTCACTTCTATATCTTAGTTTCTTTCCTCCTACAGTAGATGGAATTTTTGTGTATGGTGGAGATCTTGGCAAATGTGTCTTGACCATTCATCCTTATGGCTTTGCCACCAGGAAAAAAATTGATTTCCCTTTCCTAGCTCCAGTATGAAAACTCCCAGAAAAGTGTTGTGATGGGCCCTCCTGGGCCACTTGTCCACCTGTAGACCAGGGGTTTGAGATACTATGATTGGCTCAGCCTGAGTCCAGGGCCAGGATTGGATGCATCTGTTACCAGAAGGAGGCTGCTGGTGATGGGGACACAGACAAGACCATCAGGAGAAATCACTTGTTAAATCAATGTGTGACTTGAGTCTACCGCAATGGGTGATTCTGGCAAAGCTATTTCCACTGCACTGTTTTCTTAGCCACTTCAATCCCCCTTTGGAATAAGGCAGGGCACCAGTACATTCATCAAAAAAATATATGATTCTGGGACTTCCCTGGTGGTCTAGTGGTTAAGACTCCGCACTTTCACTACAGGGGATGCAGTTTCGATCCCTGGTCAGGGAACTAAGATCCCGCATGCCGGGAGGTGTGGCCAAAATATATATATATAATTTAAAAAATATGTATGATTTTGTTATGGAAGAATGGAGTGTGAAGTTAAAAACAAAGAAACCCACAGAGAGTTACCAGTAACCAGGAAATGACAAATAAATCAGTTCTTCCTTATTGTTCTTGATTATTTGTAGCTTTGAAGGTGTGGGTGAATATGAGATCAGGGTGAGGGTGAGTTCTTAGGCTCTCAGCCTGGAGACAATTTGACAATGGAAAGCCAGTGCTTCAGATTACCATGGGAGCATCTTTACAAACCTTGACTATGCAGAGGATACAGGCTGCATGGCCATATGAGAAAATGATTCCAAGACTTAGGAAGCTCTGCAGACCACCCGAGGCAGCTTCTATGGGATGCCTCAAATTATAAGTACAGCCAAAAGATTACATTTGAGGCCCCTGTGTAGAAATATTTTGGAAATATGTTTATTTTCTTGTATGTACAATTCTACATTGCCCTAGAGGGTGGCCTGCATGGCTTTTAGCTTCATAATATACAAGGTGGGTAGTGTTTGCTGAGGGATGAGGTAACTTAACTACAGAAGCAGTGCCACATTTTTAATTAACTATTGATTTGTAGGATTTGTGTTTTGAGGTTAATCAGGTACAATAAGAACAGATAACTTTACTTGGCTTCCTTTAAACTCAAGTATATAAATCTGATGTAGGGTGACTGTATATTAGAAACAGAACTCTTTTTTTTTCTAGAAGTAATCAGTGCAGCCTCGAAGCTGAGAATAACAAACACAATTCAACCTTCTCCTATTTGTGAGAATCTGTGTTTTATTTTCTTCTCGGGTTATGGAGCAAAGGGGACATATTTCTTTCTTGGGTTTGGAAAAACCTCACCACGTATGGTGAGCAACAGCCCTTCCTATGGAAGGGACAAATGCAGTATTTTCCCAACGAAGAGTCACCTTGCATTCCCGGAGATCGCTGGAGCTGAAGGGCAAAGATTCGTCAGGAAAGAAATAATGCTGAGCTTCCTACTAACTCAGGAGTATCTTCGGGTTAACTTTGAAGTTCTAGTGACAAGGCTGAGAAAAATACACCACGTAAGATTTCAAACTTGCTGAAAGATTACTGTCTCTTGATGCCAGCCATATAGAACCATGATTGCATTTGTCCTGAGTGTGGGCTCCAAGAGTGAATTTTAACCACATTATTCTTTAACTGGCAGCCTCCCAAGAGATCCTGGAGCTCACATCTTTCTTTATTGAATCAAAACCAACCAACAAACAAGGAGCTCACCCAGTTGTCCTTTTGGAATTTGGGAACAGCTGTGGTTTGGGGGTCCTAGAGCATTACTTGATACTGTCTTAGAGCCCTTTGTGATTTCCTCACTTCTTCAGATCATGCTTGTTGACCACTGGGTACAAAGGACAGGTCAGCACCTCTACCTTAGGTGGACCACTCTCTCCCACTTTCAGAATAATCTTGTTCAGTTCCTGTGGTTCAGGGTAGTCATGTGACTCAAGCTCATCCAACTGGAAGGCTTGATCCCAACAGCTATTGATTGGTTCAGGAATGTCATATTGTAAGAATGGGGCCCATCACGGTTTTCCACAAATGTTTTCTTAGAGGTTTCGGAAAGATGGTCCTTCATAAATTGGCATTGAGAGCTGTGTCTAGGACGTAGTCATGAGGCTCTGAATTCCCATCTTGTGTCCACCTGGATCAAGCTTGTCTGATAATAAAGCAGAGCTGAGATGAGGGATAAAAAGACAGAGAGAGATACAGAGAGCCCTGATGACCCTATTTGAACCTGGATCCAGCTGAGCTTGAAGCTAGGACCATTCGTTCAAGCTTCCTGGGTATATAAGTCAACAGCATTTTAATACAAACTAGTTTGAATTGTTTTTCTGCTGTTTGCAAGTCAAAGAGTCTTAATGAACGTATTGGTTGAGTCTGTAATGTTGCAAACGTATTACTCCATCCAGAGAGGGGTGGTGTCAACGAATAAGGCAAAAATATGGGACTTTCCTGGTGGTGCAGTGGTTAAGACCCTGTGCTCCCAGTGTGGGGCCTGGGTTTGATCCCTGGTCAGGGAACTAAATCCCACATGCATGCCGCAACTAAGGAGCCCGTGTGCCCCAACTAAGGAGCCCGCCTGCCACAACTAAGACCCGGCACAACCAAATGAAAAAGAAATATACAATGCTGAACTGTTTTTATTAAAACAAGAATATCCAATGGCTCCAGTTAGAATGGTTCTAACCAGCCCTCCTCCCACTGAGAGGTGGGATCTCTGTTCCCTCCCCTTGAATCTGGGCACGTGACTATGGTGCGAATGGCAATTTGTGACTTCTGAAGCTATGTCATAAAAGACAATACAGCTTCCTCGTTCCTCCTGTCTACTGGGACACTTGATCACGGAACTTAGCCACCATGTCATGAGGAAGCCCAAGCAGCCCACTGAGAGGACCACATGGAGAGGAACTGAGGCCCAAAGCTCACAGCTTTCACTGAGCTCCCAGCCAACAGCAAGCACCTATTTGCCGTCTTGAAAGTAAACGGTTCCATTAACCAGGGTGAGGCTGCATGGAACAGAGGTGAGCTGCTCAGCTGAGCCCTGCCAAGACTGCAGATTTGTGAGCAGAATAAATAGTTGTTGTTGTTTTAAGCCACTGAGTTTTGGGGTCGTTCGTTGTGCAGTGATAGACAACTGATACAGGCCCTAAAGGAAAAGTGGGGGTGACCTCACTAAGAGAAAGGGGAATGTGTGCTTGGTGGGCGGTAACATCAGATGTCCATCACAATGCTGCCACTTGGCTGCTGGCTTGGCTATTTACTCCAGACCTCATGTGCATTCTGTTATATCAGTTTGCTCACAAACACTAAATCCTGGATTGAAAGAACTTAATGAGGGACTTCCCTGGTGGTCCAGTGGTAAAGAATCCGCCTTGCAATGCAGGGGATGTGGGTTTGATTCCTGGTCAGGGAACTAAGATCCCACATGCTGTGGGGCAACGAAGCCTGCGTGCCACAACTACTGAGTTTGCACACCTCAACGAGGGAGCCCGGGTGCCACAAACTACAGAGCCCACATGCCCTGGAGCCTGCATGCTACGACTAGAGAGAGAAAAAAAACCCTGCACGCCACAACTAGAGAGAAGCCCGTGCGCCACAAGGAAGAGCCCATGCTGCAAGGAAAGATCCCGCACGCCTCAACAAAGACCCCGTGTGCCACAACTAAGACCTGATGTAGCCAACAAATAAATAAATAAAATAACTTAATGAAAGTCCTTGTGGTTTAAAAGGAAAGAGACAAGAGCATTCAAAAGGAAGTACTATTTTACCCAGTGGGTGATAAACTAAAATAGAACCTTGTTGGTCTAAGAGGTAATGTTGACTGAAACTAATAAACAGGGGTGTGGTGGGCACTGGAGTTGGACTGCCCAATGGCCTTTATACCTCATCTGGCCAGTTAATCCAGGGGCCAGTAAACTCTTTCCGTAAAGGGCCAGATAGTAACGATTTTAGGCTTTGTAGGTTATGTGGTCTGTTGCAACTATTCAACTGTGCCACTGTAGAGAGAAAGTAGTCATGGGCAATATATGAATGAATGGGCATAGCTGTGTTCCAATAAAACTTCATTTACAAAACCAAATGGTGGGCCAGGTTTGACCTGCAGATTGTAGTTTGCTGACCCCCTGAGTTAGCCTAATTAGTGTATGTCATTACCCTGGTGACTATTTTTTATTTTCTTCATTATAGTCCGGCTATAGTTTATTACAGCAAAGGGATAAAAAGCAGGATCAATAAAGGAAAAAGGTACATCAAGCAGAAGCTGGAGGATACCAGGTATAAGCTTCCAAGAGTCCTCTCCCAGGGGAGTCACACAGAACATACTAAACCCCCCAGCAATGAACTGCAGAAACACATGCAAAATGTTTTCTGCCAGGGAAGTTTGCTTGTGCCTAAAAGTCCAGGGTTTTTATTGGGGTAACTGCAGTGCTGATTGCAGTTACTGAAACTTCAGACCCCCCAGAAGGAAAGCAGGTGCTCACCATAAATCACATTTTTTTTTTTTTTTGCGGTACGCGGGCCTCTCACTGTTGTGGCCTCTCCCGTTGCGGAGCACAGGCTCCGGACGTGCAGGCTCAGCGGCCATGGCTCATGGGCCCAGCCGCTCCGCGGCATGTGGGATCTTCCCGGACTGGGGCACGAACCCGTGTCCCCTGCATCGGCAGGCGGACTCTCAACCACTGCACCACCAGGGAAGCCCTATAAATCATATTTTTTGCACAAACTATCCACACAAGCTGGTATAGTGTGGTTCAAGACCTCAAGCATGCACAGTGCCCTAATCAGTTAGTAGCATAGGGAACATTCTAAGACCTCAGTTCCTAGGAGCCAGCCAAAAGCTAGTCATACAAGTAGGCCCTTCTGAGAATGTACAAGATTTGAGTAACTCAAGGCTGCTGGGTTAATTCTTTACTTCACAGATAGGTATCAAGTTATCGTGAATTTAATGTACTATATATACATATATGATAAAGCAGTACATTATAAAACACATACATCAAATTATTAAATTATAATTAAATGTAAATAAATATATAATAAATGTTATATGACATATATATGATAAGCAGTACATTAAATGCAAGGTATTATTATTATTAAAAATGAGTAATGAGGGCTAGAGCTGTCCTAGGGTGTGACTGAGCAGAGTAATAATGGACATTTGCAAGGCAACTCCTCAGAGCAGTGAATGGGAGGCTGTGAAAAAATCCCACTGAAGAGTTTTTCTCTCTGATAGAGATAATTTTGTCACTAGAACCGTTTTGTCCCTCTCCAGTTTGACACCGTATATTCATATCATTAGCTACATATTTCTTGTTGTCTCGTCAATGTGTCCTCAAGTTGACCTAGTTTTGCTGAAGGGAACTTGCATTTCCTGAGTGGCAGAGAGAGTTTCCCTGCATCATCCTGGACATGAAAGTAGAGCATGAAGCCCCAAATACCATCCCACCCATCCTGTGACCAGGAGGGGAACCAGCCTCAGGATGGAGTGCAGATTGAGGTTGGCAGAGGAGAGAAATGGAAAGAGCCAAGGTCTTGATGGAATTATCCAGATGCATAAGGCACCTGGACCCTGCCCTCCCTCTGGCCTGCCACTTGTATGAGAAAATACATTTCTCTACTGGGTGAGCCAGCTTGAGTCCAGATTTTTTGTTACTTGACTCCAAGAGCATCCTAACCAATACGAACTTCAAGTAGATTTGGATGAGTCTGTGCATCACCAGTCATTGAGTGAACCTGAGTGGTTTGAGGACTTGGCCTTAAACTTCTGAGAACAATGTCAAGAGGGGAAGCCACACATCCTTCAAACCACACAAAACCAGGACCAATTACCAGGGTGGAAATTCCTGTTAGGTGGAAAATGTGCTCAGAGCAGGAGAGTGTGAATTTGGGACCCCTGAATGTTGTCATGGAGCCACCGTCTGGTCTTCTGACTAAATTTGAAAGTAATTTATAATTGTTATGGATCTATTGATTTAGGATGAGATATTTTCTCAAAGAAAATCAAAACAAAGGGTTTCAACCAAATGCTTTAGGTTGAAGGCAGGGGGTAGGGCAGAGGCACCTGGGGTGAGCGGTGGGTGGTACTCACAGCTGAGCCACTGTCGCCAACCCTGATCCCATTCATCTCCCTCAGGTTTTTTCTACATGGATTTTCTATGTGATTTAGGAGAATAGCGTATTTTTTAAAACTTTTTTATTCTTTTGGTGGTAAAATAGATGTAACATAAAATTTACCATTTTAACCAATTTTAAGTGTACAGTTGAGTGGCATTAAGTACATTCACATTGTTGTATAGCCCCCACCACCAACCATCTCCAGAACTTTTTCATTTTCCCAAACTGAAACTCCTGACCCATTAAACACTCATTCCCACTCTCCCCTCCCCCCACCACCATTCTACTTTTTGTCTCTACAAATTTGACTGCTCTAAGAACCTCATATAAGTGTATTCATGCAACATTTGTCCTCTTGTGTCTGACCTATGTCACTGCACAATGTCCTCAAGTTTCATCCATGTTGTAGCATGTGTCAATTCTATTTTCTTTTTAAGACTGAATAATATTCCATGTGTGCATATACTACATTTTGTTTATTTTTACCTTTTTATTTTATTGATTTATTTTTTGGAGGATGGCACATTTTTAGAAAGTGTTATCCTAAATGCTGAAGTCCGAAAGAGAGAGACAAAACAAGACATTGGAACTAGCGGAGAAAAAAGAGCCAGTTCATACTCCCAGGCTCTGCTCAGTGTCAGCACTTCTGGCTGTTTAGCTTCTCTTTATCTGTTACCAGGATGGCTCCTTGGAGCTGTGCTCTGATCTCCACTGTGTCTCCCTGTGCTGAGATCCCGTCACAAGGCAGAGTGGGTAAGAGTGTAGGTTGTCACTTTCTAGCTGTGGGATCTTAGGGTTCTGAGCCTCAGTTTCTTCATCTTTAAAATGTGCATAATGACTGGTGTGTGTGTGTGTGTGTGTGTGTGTGTGTGTGTGTGTGTGTGTGTGTGTGTGCGCACGCGCCTGTGTATTTAGAGGCACAAATGAAGTCATGATCTCTACAACATTCTGCAACTTTTTTTTCCATAAACCTTATATCTTAGAGATCTTTCCATGTCAATGCATAAAACTTTGCTCCATTTTTAGTAGCAACATACATCCTGCTTTAGGCTACACTATAAATTCATTTAGCCAATCTTCCATGCATGGACATGTAGATTGTTTCCGGCTGTTTGCTTTCTCAAATGATGCTACAGTGAATTTCCTTTTACGCCACCTTGGTTCACTCATGTGAGCGTATCTCTAAAATCAATCCCTAGAAGTGAGATTTCTGGGGCAGAGAGTATGAGCATTTAACATTTAGAAAGATATTGCCAAATTAGACAGTTTAATTTGCAAGTGTGTCTTATTAGTAGAAAATCTGTTAGATTAAGTCCAGCCTGTAAATGTTATATTTAAGTAGTTCATTTATTAAATTGATTTGTGTTCTGCCTCTTCCCCAAAAGGGCTCAAGGAAGCTTATAGCAAGAGGCAAATCAAATAAAGGCTGAAAATAATAAACATACAGAGAAAAGCCAGTACGGTAACGGTGACAGCTAACACTTATTTTCAGCACCTGCTGTGTGCCAGACACTGTTCCAAGCGCTTTGCATGTATGAATTCATCTACACCTTGCAGTCTCACTAGGAAGGGACTATTAACACCCTCATTTCATAGATGGGGAAGCTGAGGCACAGAGGGGCTAGATTACTTGTTTAGTGTCACAGGGTTAGTAAATGGTAGAGCTGGGATTTGAACCCTAGCAGTTTCACAGTATGCCCTCTTAGCCATTATGAGTCTCTACCTCCCCAAATCAGGAGTTAGAGAGAGGAGGGAGGAAGCTGGACAAATAAGGGCTATCGTTGTTGCTGCGATTCACTGATTTATTCAATCGTCAGTTTATTTACTCACTCATTCAACAAATATATGGTCCGTACCTCTGCTTGATTTTGAAGATCAATCCGCTTTGTGAGTGTGCTCCCCTGTTCGACGTGTTCATTTGAGATTGAGCACCCTCTGAGCCCTGGGTCCTCAGTCCCTGTATCGTGGCCTCTGCCCACCTCTTGTACCATCAGGCAGAGCCCTGGGCCTGATCTTTGCAGCTCATCAGGATCCCCTGGGAGGGGCAGGTGGGGCAAGATTGTGGCAGCCCTGTAAACCTATTCCCTGGGCCTGGAACTGAGCTATGACTTCCTTTTTGCTGAAGGTGTGGTGGTCTCAGGTCCCAGAGGGAGAGGGGCAGCCCCAGGTTTCTGCTTCCTGCCCTCTGGTGGGAAATGTGCTGGCCACACAGCTTTTGCCTTGCTTGGACACCTGATTGGACAGGCTTGGATAAATCGAGGTTTTCAGCCTTAGTTTTCCATTTGTAAAATAATAAAAATCAGTGCCATTTCTCTTTGTCTCTCTAAAGCCTGTGTGAGGTGAACATAAAACAAACAAACAAAATTTCCATTCACTTGACAAGTATTTCTTTAGTATCCAGGTGTGCCGGACCCTGAACTCGGCCGTGGGGCTCTTATGAGAAACAGGATGACCAGGCTCTGTGCTCTTGGAGCACACAGGCAGGTGGGGGGACAGACATGCACCAAACAGTCACAACACAAGTAGCAGCAAACATTGATGGAGTAGTTACCTCTTGCCAGGCGCATTTCTAAACACCTTACAGATGTCAGCTCAGTTAATCTTTACAGCCGCTCCAAGAAGGGGGCACTTTTATAACCCCTACTTTACAGGTGAGGAAACTGAGGCTGAGAGTGATTAAGTCACTTTCTCCAAGTCAGCATCTAATAAGAGGAGAAGTGAGGAATCTTTCTCAGGTCCCTGGCTCCCAAACCTGCATCCTTAGACAATATGGTGTTTTGCTTCTATGCTATAAAGTGATATGGGGAAAAAGAGTAGGGCGGTCCATGAGAGAATATCATTTGTACCAGTGTGTTTTGGGAACACCCCTAGGATGAGGTGGCATTGGGGAAAAGAGATGAAGGAAGAGAAAGGGCCAGCCTTGCAGGGCTGGGTGTGTGTGGGAATTGGAGAGAGGCAGAGGGACTGCACATGCAAAGGTCCTGAGGTAGGCAAGACCTTGGGGGTATTTGCAGAACAGAAAGAAAGCCCTCGTCACTGGGATCGTTGAACTAGAGGTGCCTTTGAGACTTGATGCAGTGCCTGGCCTGTTGGCAGCACTCAGTGGAGGTTAGCTCTTGCTGTGTCCTTTATGAGAGAAATCAGAAGGATCAGGAAAACAGGAGATTTCAGGAAGGCTTGCTTCCTCAAGCCTCTGACTGAGCACAGCAGGTATCATATATCAAGGTATTAGCATCAGGAGCAGATAAACCCCATTTAGTTACCTCTGACCTCCTTTTCCAGGTGTGAGTCCTGCAGGGGACCCCCTTGCTAGGGAATCCTGGGAGGGTTTTGGGTCTCCACTTTTTGAGGAATCCTCCTTTGTCAAATTCAATGTGTGTGCTTCCTTTTTTCCCATCAGCCCTGGAATGGGAAGAAGAAAGCTCCAACAGTCTTTCAAAGCTGAGCAAATAAAGCTTTTTTACAATTGTTTCCATTGTAGAGAGAGCATTAGACTGATTTATTCAAATCAATTCTGGGTAAAAGCCATAAAAGAGAGCTTAAGAATGAGTTCTGTTTCCCCAGGAAACCTAGCTGATGGATTAGCACCTGAAGAGGGGTGGGTGTGTGACTGGCTTCAGAGGGGACTGGGAGGCAGCTGGCACTCCAGGCAGACTCAGCAAACATTTTTCTGGGGGACTGAAGTCAGATGTAGCCCCCACTGGTGGCCGGATGCCCTGCTCCTTAATCCTTAATCTCCTCGGTGGGGAGAGAGTGTCCATTGCTGCTGTTTTTTTTTTTTTCCTGATCTTGAAAAGAAGGAGGCCTTGTCATGAAGCATCTTTTGGGAACATAAGCACTACTGTAGCTGGAAGGATCAGATAACCTGGTTGGAGCCCCTCCTTTTTGGTAGCTGGAGGGTGGGTGGAGTGGAGGGAGGCTAAGACCTAGAGGACTGAGCAAACTATCAGAATAGCCAGAATTCAAATTCAAGCCTCCCAGTTCCCTTGCCCAGTGCTGTTTGCATCACAGCATTAATGTCCTGGCTTAAAAAAAAATTACACCCTGACAGTAAGGTCTATCATTTATCCAACTAAAAACAATTATGCTTTGATTTGTCACTTTTCTTTTCTTTGGTGTCCCACACACATGGAGAAGAACTCATCAGCACTGTCTTTATAAAAATTCTTTGTTGAGATTGGAAGACAGGGGAAAAGATAATCTCCAAGCTTGTGAAACCCTAATTCACTGAACTTTTCTGCGTAGGACTAGTTTCTGCCCTTTAAACCAGATTGCTCTTGCCTTTTTTATGCTCATGCTTATGTCTGTGTCACTTACTAGCTGTGACTCTGATCAAGTTACTCAACCTCTCCGAGCCTTAGTGTTCTCATCTGTATAACGGGAATAGTGCCTACCTCATAGAGGTATCATGATTGGATGGCATGATTCATATAAAGCAGTTATCAGTGCCTAGCTGTGTCAATTGCTCAAAAATGTTAGCTATTTTAAGATTATTTGCACAGGGTAATGAACCTCTCCCCAGGTAGTTAACATCTGTTTTTTTTTTTTTTTTTTTTTCTGTTCTCAGATTGATCTGGACTGCATCCCATCCTATTACTAAGGTTGTTCATGGACACCTCCCTCTCTCCCTAATCCTCTCTGCCTACCCCATAGCATATATGTACATACAGAGCCAATTACACACACACTTGGGTATACATAACACACACTATCCTTTCTTAGTTGTAGGTAGGAGAGGGTAGCAAGTGTGGGCCGTGAGGAAGAACCTGAGTGCTCACTTCTTAGCCCATTTATTCCTCAATATTTTCCCTGCTCTGGACTGGGATGAAAATGTCGTTTGGAGTGAGTGCATCCTAGGACTGGTAAATGCAGTGTGGTTCTCAGTATTTACCCTTTTGACCCCTAGTCCCTTCTACAGGGGCTCAGTGCCCAAATGATTCAGACGTCAGAGCCAAGTCATGGTATCTCTAGGTGGTGCTCGTGCCTGGGAAACTGTGTTTTCTTGGCCAGCTGGATTGTGTCTCTGTATCTGTCATAGCAACTTCTCTTCTTGGGCAAAACTTTGACATCACCGCAACAGCATTACGTAGAGGGGAAGAGCAGTAGAGCGTAGGAGGAAGGATGAGAGGGGGAGGGAGGGGGTAGAGAGAAGGAGAGCAAGAGGGCGTGAGAGGGATGGATGGGGACAGAGAGTGAGTCAGAAATTTAGTCATCCACTGCCCTGAAGGAAAGGGAGAGATTTGCTTTGGCCATGGTGCTGAAGTACAGGTCCAACTTCGAGGGATTAGAAAGCAGGGAGCCAGGCAGCAAGAAAACGGATATGTGACTAGGGTTATCAGGGTTTATGTACTGATAAAGCCAAGGAAGAAGAGAGATAATAGTTAGGGGAGAGAGAGAGAGAGAGAGAGAGAGAGAGAGAGAGAGAGAGAGAGAGAGAGCGAGAGGAGAGAGAGAG